>NC_082711.1:182902610-183015110 GCF_030144855.1 Hypanus sabinus
TTAGCTGACATGTGCATATTCACAAGCACAATTGCTGTATCTACTATGCTGCCAAATCCGTGGATGTGACATTATGTCCTCAATCTCCATGTCATCTGCAAATTTGCTGATCCAGGTAACCGCATTATTATCCAGACCATTAAAATATAGTAGGTGGCAAGCAACAATGGGGCAAGCACCTATCCCTGCAGCACACTACTGCTCACAGGGTTCCACTCAAAGAGATAACCATCTACCACCACTCTCTGGCTTCCAGTAGTATACTAAGTAAATACAGATACAAAAAAATCAGTCTAAGTTCTCCCACATCTCTTTTGGCTCAAGATGTCAATTGTTGTGTTTTTTATATTAATATGTACCATGGGTTTCTAATAACGAACCATATTCTGGAAGAAATAGAACTTTTATTTAACAACAACAACCACATATGTCTTACAACGGCATGCTTCCAGATCTTTCTATCATTTCTGCACATGCTCAGAACTCTGTCCAATCACGTTCTTACACGTGATATCACCACATCTTCCTTTCCTTAAAAAGAAAAACAATTAACAACATTGACATTACAAATGCATTATTTAACATGCCTTGATCAGTCTCTCTGGGGGTTTACAAACACGAGTAGACCTTTTCAGTGGTTCACACAGTCCTTGTGTTTTGTTATTTCCATGTTTTGTCTGGTCTGCATCAGTTAACTGAAACTCTGAAGTTGTCTCTTTCTTGACGTCTTTGCGATTTCTTCTTAACACTACTCCTTTTTCTGCTTGGACCATGTATGATTTGGGTTGTACTTCTTTAAGTACTGTAGCTTTCAGTGTCCATGTGTTCATTTTGTCTTATATCCTTACTTCATCTCCTTGGTGCAGTACAGGTAATGGATGAGAACATCTGTCAAAGTATATTTTCTGCTTTGCTTTGTGTTCATCTTTCCATCTTTTCACTTGTTCACCTGCCTCTGTTCTCAGAAGACTTTCATCTATTGGCAGATTGGATCACAAATGGCATCCCATCAAGAGCTGAGCAGGTGAAAATCCACATTCAAGTGGAGTACTGTGATAGGCTAACAAAGCTTTATAAAAATCACCTCCACTATCTTTTGCTTTGTGCATCAGTTTCTTGATAATTCCTACCGATTTCTCAACTAATCCATTGGACTGAGGGAAAAATGGACTAGATGTTGTATGAACAAAGCCCCATTCATGAGCAAAATGTCTCATGCATTCACCATTGAATTGTGGACCACTGTCTGTGAAAACTTCATCAGATACACCATGTCTGGAAAAAACTGATTTCATAAATGTAATTACATTCTCTGCAGTTGTTCTGCTCAGACAACACACTTCAGGATACAATGAGTAGTAATCTGTTATTAATAGATAATCTTTGTTGTCAGTTACAAAAAGATCAATGCCTACCTTCTGATAAGGTCTATGAGGAATAGGATGTGGATGCTCCTTAGGGTTGCTGATCTTAAAGTGGACCAACTTTTTCCCTTGCTATCCTTTTTCTCATAATATACCTGTAGAAGCCTTTAGGATTCTCCTTCACCTTGTCTGCCAGAACAACCTCATGCCTTCCTTTAGACCTGATTTCCTTCTTAAGTGTTCTCTTGCAATTCTCGTACTCCTCAAGCACCTCATTTGTTCTTTGCTGCCTATACTTGCTGTACACCTCCTTCATCTTAACCTGAGCCTCAATACACCTTGAAAACCAAGGTTCCTTAAACCTTTAGCCTTGCCTTTTATTCTAACAGTAACATACAAACTCAGTATTTCACTTTGAAGGCTCCCCACTTACACTTGAACTGGGAGGGTGCCAATATATTTGTGGGCAGGTTTACTAAAGCTGTTCAGGAGAGGTTAAACTAATTTGGCAGGGGGTTGAGAACCAGAGGGATAGGGCTAGAGATGGAGTAATTGGTTTACAAACAGAGACAGTGTGTAATGAGACTGTAGGCAAGGAGAGACTGATGACAGAGCAAAACTGCAGTGAACAGGATAAGTTGCAATGTAAAAGGAGGACAAAATTGAAAAGGGTGATGAACACAGGACTGAAGGTGTTATATCTGCATGCTCGCCGTATATGGAATAAGGTAGATGAACTGGCAGCACAGTTACAGATTGTCATGTATAACATTGTGTGCTGAAAAAGATATAACTGGGTGCTTAATGTCCAAAGCTACACAGTGTATGAAAAGGACAGGCAGATAGGCAGAGGGGGTGGGGTGGTTCTGTTGGTTAAAATTGACATCTAATTATTAGAAAGAGGTGACATAGGATCAGAAGACGTAGAATTGTTTGGGTACAGTTAAGAAACTGCAAGAGTGGGAAGACCCTGATCGGTGTTATATACGGACCTCCAAACTGTAGTGAAGATATGGTCTGCAAATTACAATGGAAGATAAAAAATGCATGTCAAAAGGGCAATGTTATGATAGTCATAGGGGTTTCAATATGCAGGTAGATTAGGAGATCCCAGGAGGGGAAATATGTAGAATGCTTATGAGGTGGCTTTTTAGGGCAGTGTGTGGTTGAGCCCACTAGGGTTTCAGCTATTTTAGATTAGATGTTGTACACCAGACCTGAACTGATTTTAAGTTTAAGGTATAGGAATACTTAGGGGGAAACTGATCATAATATTATATAATTCACACTGCAATTTGAGAAGGAGAAGCTAAAGTCAGATGTATCAGTATTATCAATGGAGCAAAAGGGATTACAGGGGTACGAGAGATGAGTAGGGCAAAATTGATTACAAGGGAACATTAGTAGGGATGATGACAGAGCAGAAATGGTGGGAATTTCTGGAAGCAATTTGTAAGGCACAGCATATATATATATATCCCAAAGAAGAAGTGTTCTAAAAGCAGATGATGCAACTATGTCTGAAAGACAAAATAAAAGCCAAAGAGAGGGCATATAACAGAGCAAAAATTAGTTGGAAGTTAGAGGATTGGGAAGCTTTTGAAAACCAACAGAAGGCAATTAAAAAAGGTCATAAAGAAGAAAAAGATTGAATGAAAGGTAAAGCTAGCCAATTATATTAAAGAAGTTACCAGAAGTTTCTTCAGATGTATGAAGTGTAAAAGAGAGGTAAGAGTAGTGTGGTGAACTATGTGCCTGTCGGGACACGCCCCTGCTGACTGCTCCTGTGGCTCCTCCCACAGGCCCCTGTATAAAGGAGATCTGCGGCCTGACGCTCGGCCTCAGTCTCCACGACATTGTATGATAGACACTCACTCCTGGTTCCTTCTTCCAGTCAATAAAAGCCGATATCTCGCCTTACGTCTCAGTGTGAGTTATTGATGGTGCATCAAGTAGTTTGTGGACTGCTGCAAAATAATGCTAACAGGTAGTAGTGGGGTCAAGGAAATGGCAGATGAACTGAATAAGTATTTTGCATTAGTCTTCACTGTGGAAGACACCAGCAGTATGCCAGATTTCAAGAGTGTCAGGGGGCAGAAAGTTGCCATTACTAGGGAGAAGGTGCTTGGGAAACTGAAAGGTCTGAAAATAGACAAGTCACCTGGATCTAGTCTATACCCAACTATTCTGAAAGAGGTGGCTGAAGATATTGTGCAGGCATCAGTAATTACCTTTAAAGAATCAGTTGGTTCTGCCATGGTTCTAGAGGATTGGAAAATTGCAAATGTTATTCCGCTCATCAAAAAGGCAGGAAGGCAGAAGAAAGGAAATTATAGGCCAGTTAGTCTGACCTCAGTCATTGGGAAAATGTTGGAGTTGATCGTTAAGGACGTGGTTTTGGGGTACTTGGAAGAAAATGATAAAATAGGCAATAGTTAGTATGGTTTCCTTCAGGAAATTTTTGTCTGATAAATCTCTTGGAATTCTTTGAAGAAATTAGATAGACAAAGGAGAATTGATGGATTTTGTGCAATTAGACTTTTAAAAGGCCTTTGACAAAGTGCCACACTTGAGGCTGCTTAACATGTTAAGAACCCATAGTATTACAGCAAAGATACCAGCATGGATAGAACATTGGCTGATTGGTAGGAGGCAAAGAGTGGGAATAACAAGAGCCTTTTCTGGTTGGCTGCTGGTGATTAGTGGTGTTCCACATGGGTCTGTGTAGGGACTGCTTCTTTTTACATTTATGTCAATAATGTGGACAAGTTTAGGGATGTTACAAAGATAGGTAGAGGGGCAGGTAGCTTTGAGGAAGCTGAAATGTACGGAAGGATTTAAACAGATTTGCAGATTGGGCCAAGAAGTGACAGATGGAATAGATACATACTTTATTGATGCCAAAGGAAATTACAGTGTCACAGTAGCATTACAAGTCCACAGAAATAATTAGAAGAGAAATAGTAAGAATAAAAAATAAGTTACCACAACATTCTAACAGGATGGTATCATCACTTCCCCAGCTATAGGCTGACTCATTATAGAGCCAAATGGCCAAGGATAATATGTACCTCATATAGCGCTCTTTGGAGCAGTGTAGTTGTCTTAGTCTATTACTAAAAGTGCTCCTCTGTTCAGCTAAGCTGGCACGTAGAGGGTGAGAAACAATGTTTAGAATTGCCAGGATTTTCCATAGGGTCCTTCATTCTACCACAGTGTGTCCAGTTTGACTCCTATAACAGAGCCAGCCTTTCTCATCAATTTATTGAACCAATTGGCATCACTCATGTCAATGTAATTGCTCCAGCACACCACTGCATTGAAGATTGTACTGGCAACAACAGACTGGTAGAACATGTGAGGAAGAGCCCTGCATACTCCAAAGGACCTCAGTCTCCTCAGGAAGTAGAGGTGACTTCTTGTACACAGCTTCTGTGTTGGTGCTCACTCAAGTCTATCATCCAGGTGAATCCCCAGGTACTTGTAGGTCCTCACCATCAATAGCAACAGGGAGCAATGCAGGCTTAGTCTTCCTAAAGACCATCACTATCTCCTTTGCCTTACTAATGTGGAGCTGCAGATTATTCTGCTTGACAAAGTACAATACTGGGAAGTGTATGGTCATGCCCTTTGATAGAAGAAATAAAAGAGAGGACTATTTTCTAAACAGAGAGGAAATTCAAAAATCTGAGGCGCAAAGGAATTTGGGAGTCCTTGTGCAGGATTTCCTTAAGGTTAATTTGCAGGTTGAGTCGGCGGTGAGGAAGGTAAATGTGATTTGAGCGTTCATTTCTAGGGGACAAGAATATAAAAACAAGGATGTAATGTTGAGGTTTTATGAGGCACTGGTGAGACATTGCCTGGAGTATTGTGAGCAGTTTTGAGCCCCTTAGATGTGCTGGCATTGGCTAAGTTTCAAAGGCGGTTCATGAAAATGATTCCAGATTGAAAGGCTTATTGTATGGGGAGCATTTAATGCCTCTGAGCCTATACTCCCTGGAATTCAAAAGGAGGAGAGAGGATCTCTTTGAAACCTATTGAATGTTGAAAGGCCTCAATAAGCTGTGGAGGCCAAGTCATTGGGTATATTTAAAGCAGACGATGAAAGATTCTTGAATAGTTCGGGAATGAAGGATTATTAGGAGAAGGCAGGAGATGGGGGCCGAGACAGACTGCCACGAAATACTGTGTTCAGGTCTACAGGAAGGATTTGGATGCTATAGAGAGAGCACAGAGGAGATTTGCAAGGATGTTGCCTGGAACGGAGGGTGTGCCTTATGAGAATAGGTTGAGTGAACTTGCCCTTTTCTCCTTGGAGCAATGGAGGATGAGAGTGACTTGATAGAGGTGTATAAGATGAAGCATTGATCATGTGGATAGCCAGAGGCTTTTTTGAGGGCAGAAAAGGCTAACATGAGGGGCATAGTTTTAAGGTGCTTAGAAGTAGGTACAAGGGGGATGTCAGAGGTAAACTTTTCACACAGAGAATGGTGGGTGCATGGAATGCACTGCAGCAACAGTGGTGGAGGCAAATACAATAGGGTCTTTTAAGTGAGGCTTAGATAGGTACATGGAGCTTAGAAAAATAGAGAGCTGTGTGGTAGGTTAATTCTAGGCATTTTCTATAGTAGGTTATGTGATTGGCACAATATTGTGGGGCAAAGGGCCTGTAATGTGCTGTAGATTTCTATTTTCTATGTTCTATGATGAAATGACGGAGTAGACTCAATGGGACAAGTGGCTTAATTCTGCTCCTCTGTCTTATGGTCTTACCAAGCATTCCTTTGCTAGAGAACAGTTCACCTGAATCCACACCTGCCAGATCATTTCTGATTCCATTTAAATTGGCCTTTCTCCACTTTAGAATATGAACCCAAGGACCAGTCTTAACCTTCTCCATAACTATCTTGAAACTAATTGTAATTATGATAACTAGATCCAAAGGATTCCTTGCCACATGTTATCCTCCCTGTCTTGTTCCCTCTATATATTCTTTAAGGAAACTTTCCTGAACAAATCTGACAAACTCAATCCCATCCAGCTATTTTACAATCCAGGAATTTCAGTCAATATATGAAAAGTTAATATCACCTACAATCACAACATAATCTATTGTGCAACAGTCGTGACCTCTTTACAAACGTTCTTCTAAATCTCATTGACTATTGGGTAGTCTATAACATAATCCCACTAATGTGGTCTTTCTTTTCTTATTCTTCAGTTCCACCCATATAGCCTGAGTAGATGAGCTCTCCAGTCTGTTCTGTCTGAGTGTTGTGACTTTTTTTTTGATGAGTAATGCCACTACTCCCCCTTTAATCTCTCCTCCTCTGTCACATCTAAAACAACAGAACCCCAGAACAATGAGCTGCCAATCATAGAAACATAGAAAACCTACAGCACAATACAGGCCCTTTGGTCCACAATGCTGTGCTGAGCATCTACTTACTTTAGAAATTACCTAGGGTTACCCATAGCCCGCTATTTTACTAAGCTCCATGTACCTATCCAGAAATCTTTTAAAAGATCCTATCGTATCCACCTCCACCACCGTTGCCAGCAGTCCATTCCACGTATTCACCTCTCTCTGCATAAAAATACTTATCCCTGACATCTCCTCTGTACCTACTTCCAAGCACCTTAAAACTGGACCCTCTCATGTTAGCCATTTCAGCCTTGGGGAAGAGTCTCTGACTATCCATATGATCAATGCTTCTCATCATCTTATACACTTCAATCAGGTCACCTCTCATCCTCCATTGCTCCAAGGAGAAAAGGCTGAGTTCACTCAACCTATTTTCATAAGGCATGCTCCCCAATCTAGACAACATCCTTGTAAATCTCCTCATGATCTCCTTATTTGTTCAATATATTCCTTGCATTAAAATAGACACATCTCAAACCATCAGTCTGACTGCATCCCTTCTCGATCACCTACCTATCCTTCCTCTCACACTGCCTACAAGCTTTCTCTATTGATGAGCCAACCGCCCCTTCCTCTGTCTCTTCAGTTTGTTTCCCATCCCCCAGCAATTCCAGTTTAAACTCTCCTCAATAGCCTTATCAAACCTCCTCTTTGCCAGGATATTGTCCTCCTCAGATTCAACCCAACCCATCCTTATTGTTCAGGTCATGCCTACCCCAAAAGAGGTCCCAATGATCCAGAAAGCTGAATCCCTGCCCCCCCCCCCCCCCCCCGCCACTCCAATCCCTCAGCCATGCATTTATCATCAACCTCATCCTATTCCTATACTGACGACGTGGCAGTGTCTCTACACCCAACAACCTGGCCTCCATAGCTGCATGTGGGAACAAATTCCACAAATTCACCACCCTTTGGCTAAAGAAATTTCTCTGCATCTCTGCTTTGAAAGGTCACCCCTCTATCCTGAGGCTGTGCCCTCTTGTCTTAGACTTTCCCACCATGGGAAACATCCTTTCCACATCTACTCCGTCTAGGCCTTTCAACATTCAAAAGGTTTCCATGAGATCCCCTCTCATCCTTCTAAATTCCAGCAAGTACATACTCAGAGCCATCAAACATTCCTTATCTACAATACTCCTTGCATTGAAATGGATGTAACTCTGAGCTTTAGTTCCACCATGCTCAACTTTTCAGTTCCTGTCTTTGTACATACTGGTAGGCTAAATATCTGCTTTCCTCACAATGACTCCACTAGTTGTGCTGGCATTCTGGTTCTTATTGCCCTTGCAACTCTAGTTTAAAACCCCCAGAGCAGCACTAGCAAACCTTCCCTCAGGGTTATTGGTCTCCCTCCAGTTCAGGTGCAACCCATCCTGTTTGTACAGGCCCACCTTCACTGGAAGATCCAAAAAACTGAAGCCCTCCCTTCTGCACCATGTCCTTAGTCAAGTGTTAAACTTATTATTTTCCAATTTCTAACCTCATTAGCCTTTGGCATTGGCAACAATCTTGAGTGATCTTTAGCTTAATACCAACTCCCTGGATGTACTTTACAGGATGTCATCATCCTTCCTGCCTACATCATATGTTGTGAAATAATCTTGCAGATGTAAAAGTTAAGACAAAATCTTAGTATCATTTATGGAATAATATAATACATAGGTGTTAGTATCTGTCTGAAAATTAATATGGTCAAATGATGTCCTTTACCTTTACAGAATTAAGCTGTACATAGCCATCGTGTATCTGGTCCAACAGCTTTTGGCAACAATAGCATTGCTACAATCATTTGGATGGTGTTTACCACATTAATTAAAATGTATATGTATAGAAATACATGTATAGTTTTAGAAGAATGCAGGAAAACCTCATTGAAACCTATCAAATATTGAAAGGCCTTGATAGAGTGGACATGGAGAGGACGTTTCCTCTAGTGAGAGAGTCTAGGATCAGAGACCATAGCCTTAATACTAGGGCAGAGATGTGGAGGAATTTCTATAGTCAAAGAATAGAATAGAACTTTATTGTTGTTGCTCAAGATAACAAGCTTGCAGGGCTACTCCAGTCCGTGCAAAACAGATATTTATAATGCATGTATTACGGATTAATTAAAAACAAAATCCCATATTTGCAAGTGACTTCAATAGTCCATAACATTGGAAATCTGAAGCGTAGCATTACTCTGCACAACAGTTCTCGGAAAGAAACTGTTTTTCAGTCTTACTGCCTTTGCTGAGATATTTCTGCGTCTCCTACCAGATGACAGGAGATTGAACACACAGTGTCCAGGATGGGATTGGTCTTCAATGATGCTACAAGTATGCTGTAGGGTTGTAGATTGTCTCCAAGTCCAGTAGTTGAGTCCCAATGATGTGCTGAGACATCCTAATCACCCATTCGAGGGTGGTAATCTGTGGAATTAATTACCACAGGCGGCTGTGGAGGCAAAGTCATTAGGTTTATTTAAGGCAGAGATTGATAGATTCTTGATTAGTCAGGGCAGAAGGGATATGGGGAGAGGTAGGAAATTGGGGCTAAGAGGGAAAATGGATCAGCCGTGATGAAATAGCAGAGCAGACTCAATGGGCCAAATGGCATAATTCTGATCCTATATCTTATAGTCTTATGGTCTTATGGATGGTTGTGGTGGCTCAGTGGTTAAATTTAAAGTGAAGGTTGATCGGTTCTTGATTATTCTGGACATAAAAGGGAGAAGGCAGGAGAATGGGTTGAGTGGGACAATAAATCAGCCATGATGGAAGAGCAGAACAGGCTTGATGGGCCAAATGTCCTAATTCAGCTCCTATATATTATGGTCGTATGCATCAATATATAGTAATATCAAGTACTAAACTAATGGAAAGAAACAATATTGTGTTCTGCCAAGTTGTTTTGACTTTGTAAACTATTTCTGCAAATCAATAGTAATTGAATGCAACTTTTAATAAATAATTTTTTTATTATTTGAAGCTCTCTTTAAACTTTAAATATCAGGGAAGCAGATTCAGAAGGGGATGTCCTTGCCCTTAGCTGCCAGTTGGTAATTGATAATCATTTTATTGGTGTTACATACTAAGATACTGCAAAAGGT
This sequence comes from Hypanus sabinus, assembly GCF_030144855.1. NCBI lineage: Eukaryota > Metazoa > Chordata > Chondrichthyes > Myliobatiformes > Dasyatidae > Hypanus > Hypanus sabinus. Next base: position 182,912,491 of record NC_082711.1, read on the forward strand.
TTTATTTTCATGCCATACAGACAGATAATTCCAAATACAAGTACATCAAAGAAGTTAAAATGTAAAAGGCAATAACAGAATGCGGAAAATAAATACAAGAGATTTTGTAGATGCTGGAAATCCAGAACAACAGAAACAAAATGCCTCTTCATAGATGCTGCCTAACCTGCTGAATTCTTCCTGCATTTTGTGTGTATTGAACAGAATGCAGAATATAATTGCTTACTTTTCTGGTGCTATGGGAACTGTATGGTAGACAGAGGAGGTTAGTTTTCATGATAGATTAAGCTGTGTTCATAATTCTCTGCAGTTACAACCTGATCTGTCTGTGAGGTGGTTCCAGAGTGAACGTCTTTATCTTCTTGACAGCCATATAAGCACAACTGATTAGTGAGGTCACTGGTTAAACATCGGCAAAGGGTTGGATTGAGCAAGATAGGACATATCTCCAGTTAGAAAGTAGATATAGGCAATAGGCAAGGAAGCAGAAAAGAACTCTTGGCTAGGGCATTAGTATTCCTGGATGGGAACTCAACAAATCCTGGAAATCGCTGATCTTTCTCCCTTTTTCCAAGACAATCGATCTTTTAATGTTTAATTTTCTAATAAAACTTAGTCAGTAATTTGACACATGGAGCTTAGAAAATTAGAGGGCTATGCACTAAGGAAATTCTAAGCAGTTTCTAGAGTAGGTTTCATGGTCACAACATTATGTGCTGAAGGGCCTGTAATGTGCTGTAGATTTCTATGTTCTATGTTCTATGTTCTAATCATTGACTCATGTTGATCATTCCTTCTTCAGATACATGTGAATGTTGTAAATACTCCAGTCTTTAATGCTGTCCCACTGGTGGTTGGGAGCTCAGCTGGTGGAATCCTGCTTCTATTCCTGATGATTTTCATTCTCTACAAAGTAAGTGCAAATATCAAAACTTGCCTGTACAGCAAGTTTTGGCTTTCTGTGATTCAGCACATAGATCTTATTTTGTCCAATGAATATAATATAAGAAAAAATATTAGCTAAAGATCGTTCTTTTAATATCAATATCACAAAATGCAATTTATTCAGAAGGCTGGAAATACATATTGCTGGGGCATTCACTCAGTAAGGCATTTACCCTGATACAATAAAAAAGCAGAAGAGTAAGCAGAAAACCAGCAATACAAGAGGCTAAGGGGCATAGAAAAGATAAGTGCTCATGGTCTTTTTTTCTCCCAGAGTAGGGGAATCTAAAGCTACTTTTAAGGTGAAGAAGGAAAGATGTAATTAGGACCTGCGAAGCATGCTTTTCCACACAGAGGATGGTGGATATGTAGAATAAGCTGCCACAAGAAGTGGTAGAGGCAGGTACAATTCAAATGCCTAAAAGACATTTGGATAGGTTCAAGCATAAGAAAGGCTCAGTGGGATAGGGAGGCATGTGGGGACCAGCACAGGAAGGCATGTGGACAAGTTGAGCTAGAGGATATGTTTCTGTGCTGTATAAATCTATGACTCAATGATTAGTAATGGAATTTGGAATGGGAAGTCATATCGAACTCCTACAGAGAGAATGGAGGAAAACTGAAGAAATAAAGATAGAAGATGATTGTTCATTCATTGGATTGCTTACGAAGTCTGCAGATGACATAAAAATTGATGAGGCTGCAGATGGTATAGAAAAACATCAAGGGATCAATTATGGACAGATAAATAGCAGATGGATTTTATGTAGAATATGGATCATTTATGGAAAAGGGAAAAGCAGATGGAGTTTATCAGTAGGATAGATTGGTTATGGACAGATAAATAGCAGATGGAGTTTATTTCCAAGTAAGTGTGAGTTAGACCATAAGACCAGAATAGTACATGGAGCTTAGAAAAATAGAGGGTGATGGGTAACCTGAGGTAATTTCTAAAGTAAGTACATGTTCGACACAGCATTGTGGGCCGAAGGGCCTGTATTGTGCTGTATGGACTCTATGTTTCTAATTAGGCCATTTGGCCCAATGACTCTACTCCACCACATCATGTCTGATCCATTTTTCCTTTTAGCTCCAATCTCCTGCCTTCTCCCATATCCCTTCATTCCCGACAACCTATCATCTTCAACCATCCCCTGAGAATCTATCAACCTCTGCCTTAAGTGTACACAATAACATGGCCTCCACAACTGTCAGTGGCAATGAATTCCACAAATTCACCACTCTCTAGCTAAAGAAATTCCTATTCATCTCCATTCGAAAAGGTTGCCCCTCTAATCTGAAGCCTTGTCCTCTTGTCTTAGACTCGCCAAGCAGAGGAAGCAGCCTCTCCACATCCACTCTATCAAAGTCTTTCAACTTTCAATAGGTTTCAATTAGGTCATCCCTCATTCTTCTGAATTCCTGTGAATACAGGCTCAAAGCCATCAAACACTCTTCAAATGACAAGCCTTTTAATCCTAAAATAATTTTTGTGAACCTCCTTTAAACCCTCTCCAGTTTCTGCACATCCTTTCTAAGATAAGGGGCCCAAGACTGCTCACAATACTCGAAGTGAGGCCCCACCAGTGCTTCATAAAGCCTCAACATTACATCCTTGCTTTTATATTAGAAACTTAGAACACCAACAGCACCATACAGGCCCTTTGGCCCACAATGCTGTGTTAAACATGGACTTACTTTAGAAATTACCTAGGGTTACCCATACACCTCCATTTTTCTAAGCTCCATGTACCTATCCAGGAGTCTCTTAAAAGACCCTGTCATATCCGCATCCACCACCATTGTGGGCAGCCCATTCCATGTACTCACCACTCTCTGAGTAAAAAACTTACCCCTGACATCTCCTCTGTGCCAACTTCGAAGCATCTTAAAACAGTGCCCATTCGTGTAAGCCATTTCAGGCCTCGGAAAAAGCCTCTGCTTTCCACACAATCAATGCCTCTCATCATCTTATACACCTCTATCAGGTCATCTCTAATCCTCTATCGCTCCAAGCAGAAAAGGCTGAGTTCATTCAACTGATTCACTGAGAGTGAGGGCATGAACCCAGATGCAGTGGTCCATGTAGGGACCAATGATGTAGGTAAGGTGAGTGAGGGGGTCCTGCTTAGAGAGTTCAGGGAGTTAGGAGTGAAGCTGAAAGGCAGGACCTCCAGGGTGACAATCTCGGGATTGCTACCTGTGCCACGTGCGAGTGAGGCGAAGAATAGAATGATTATGCACATTAATACGAGGCTGAGAGCATGGTGCAGGAAGGAAGGGTTCAGGTTTTTGGATAATTGGTCTTTGTTCCAGGGACATTGGGATCTGTTTCAAAGGGATGGTCTACATCTGAACCGGAGGGGTACTAACATTCTTGCAGGAGTATTTGCCAGTGCTGCTCGGGGGGGGGTTAAACTAGATGTGCAGGGGGCAGGGATCCAGATCCAGAGGGTTGGTCAGAAGGTGCATGGGGTTAAATGTGTACAAGGTTTGGGTGATCTTGAGAAGGTCATCAAAATTCAGGGTGCAATTTGCCCGATGGAAGTTCAAGGACCTGGGTTAGGTACAGTAGACAGTGTTTTAAGCAAAGAGAGGAGGAATGGGCTAAGAATTCTATACTTGAATGCGCGTAGTGTCAGAAATAAGACAGAGAGCTTGAAGCTCAGATGAAAATGGGGAGCTACGATATTGTTGGGATAACGGAGACATGGCTGCAAGGGGATCAGGCCTGGGAATTGAGTGTACCAGGGTATACGTGCTATCGTAGAGACAGAAATATGGGAAGAGGGGGTGGGGTGGCCCTGTTGGTGAGGAATGAGATTCAGTCCTTAGCAAGAGGTGACTTGGGAACAGGGGAAGTAGAGTCTGTGTGGATTGAGCTGAGGAACAGCAAGGGTAAAAAGACCCTAATGGGTGTTGTGTACAGGCCCCCAAACAGTAGCGTGGATATTGGGTACAAGTTGATTAGGGAGTTAACATTGGCATGTGCTAAAGGTAATGCAGTCGTTATGGGAGATTTCAACATGCAGATGGACTGGGAGAATCAGGTAGGTGCTGGACCCCAGGATAGGGAGTTTGTGGAGTGTCTAAGGGATGTATTTTTGGAACAGCTTGTGCTTGAGCCAACCAGGAACGAGGCTATTTTGGACCTGGTGATGTGTAATGAACAGGAATTGATAAGTGATCTTGAAGTAAAGGAGCCATTAGGAAGTAGTGATCATAACATGATAAGTTTTTATCTACAATTTGAGAGGGATAGGGGCAGATCAGAGGTGTCAGTGTTGCAATTAAATAAAGGAGACTACGGAGCCATGAGGGATGAGCTGGCCAAAGTTAAATGGGCAGATGCCCTGGCAGGAAAGACAGTGGATCAGCAGTGGCAGATATTCTTGGGCATAATACAAAAGATGCAAATGCAGTTCATTCCAATGAGAAGGAAGGATTCAAAGAGGGGGAAGGGGCCACAGTGGTTGACAAAGGAAGTCAGAGATTGTATAGCATTAAAGAAAAAGAAGTATGACAGGGCTAAGATGAGTGGGAATACAGATGATTGGGAAAGTTTTAAGGAACAGCAGATCTTAACTAAAAAAGCAATACGGAGAGAAAAAATCAGGTATGAGCTCAGTCTAGCCAGGAATATAAAAGGGGATAGCAAAAGCTTTTTTAGCTATGTGAAGAGAAAGAAGATAGTTAAGAACAATGTTGGCCCCTTGAAGAATGAATTGGGAGAAATTGTTATGGGAAACAGGGAAATGGCAACAGAATTTAATGCATACTTTAGATCTGTCTTCACCAGGGAGGACACAAGCAATCTCCCAGATGTATGGATGGGCCAGGGTCATAAGATATCAGAGGAATTGAGACAGATTGACATTAGGAAAGAAACTGTGATGAGTAGACTGGTAGGACTGAAGGCTAATAAATCCCCGGGTCCAGATGGTCTGCATCCGAAGGTTCTAAAAGAGGTGGCTCAGGAAATTGCGGATGCATTGGTAATCATTTTCCAATGTTCCTTAGATTCAGGATCAGTTCCTGAAGATTGGAGAGTGGCTAATGTTGTCCCACTTTTCAAGAAGGGAGGGAAGGAGAAAACGGAGAACTATCGCCCTGTTAGCCTAACGTCAGTCGTGGGGAAGATGCTTGAGTCCATTATTAAGGATGAAATAGTGGCACATCTAGATGGCAGAAATAGGATTAGGCCGAGCCAGCATGGATTTACCAAGGGCAAATCATGCTTGACTAATCTGTTGGAGTTTTTTGAGGGAGTAACAAGGATGTTAGATGAGGGTAAGCCAGTAGATGTTGTGTACCTAGATTTTCAGAAGGCATTCGATAAGGTGCCACATAGGAGATTGGTGAGTAAAATCAGAGCTCATGGCATTGGGGGCAGGGTTTCAACATGGATAGAAAACTGGTTGGCAGATAGAAAGCAAAGGGTAGCAGTGAATGGGTGTTTCTCAGACTGGCTGGAGGTGACTAGTGGGGTACCACAGGGCTCTGTATTGGGACCACAGCTCTTTACGATTTATGTCAATGATTTAGATGAGGGCATTGAAAACTATATCAGCAAGTTTGCTGACGATACTAAACTGGGTGACAGTGTGACATGCGAAGAGGACGTTAGGAGAATACAGGGAGACTTGGATAGGCTGAGTGAGTGGGCAGATACTTGGCAGATGTCATTCAATGTGAATAAATGGAAGAGGGCAGAGTATTGTCTGAATGGTGTCGAGTTAGGTAAGGGAGAAATGCAAAGAGACCTAGGAGTCCTAGTTCACCAGTCAATGAAGATGAATGAGCAAGTGCAATAGGCAGTGAAGAGGGCAAATGGAATGTTGGCCTTTGTTACAAGGGGAATTGAATACAAGAGCAAGGATGTTCTTTTGCATTTGTACAGGGCCCTGGTGAGACCACACCTGGAATATTGTGTACAGTTTTGGTCTCCAGGTTTAAGGAAGGACATTCTGGCAATTGAGGAAGTGCAGCGTAGATTCACTAGGTTGATTCCTGGGATGGCAGGGCTGTCTTACGCAGAGAGATTGGAGAGATTGGGCTTGTACACTCTGGAATTGAGGAGATTGAGAGGGGATCTGATTGAAACGTTTAAGATAATTAAAGGATTTGATAGGATTGAGGCAGGAAATATGTTCCAGATGTTGGGAGAGTCCAGTACCAGAGGGCATGGATTGAGAATAAGAGGTCAGTTATTTAAAACAGAGTTGAGGAAGAGCTTCTTCTCCCAGAGAGTTGTGGAGGTGTGGAATGCACTGCCTCGGAAGACGGTGGAGGCCAATTCTCTGGATGCTTTCAAGAAGGAGCTGGATAGATATCTGATGGATAGGGGAATCAAGGGATATGGGGACAAGGCAGGGACTGGGTATTGATAGTGAATGATCAGCCATGATCTCAGAATGGCGGTGCAGACTCGAGGGGCCGAATGGTCTACTTCTGCACCTATTGTCTATTATCTATTGTCTATTGATTCTCATAAGGCATGCTCCAAAATCCCGGCAATGTCCTTGTAAATCTCCTCTGCACCCTTTCTTTGGTTTCCACATCCTTCCTGTAGTGAGGTGACCAGAACTGAGCACAATACTCTAAGTGGGGTCTGACCAGGGTCCTATATAGCTGTAACATTACCTCGCGGCTCTTGAACTCAATCCCACAGTTGATGAAGGCCAATGTACCGTATGCCTTCTTAACCACAGAGTCAACCTGTGTAGGAGCTTTGAGTGTCCTCTGGACTCAGATCCCAAGATCCCTCTGATCCTCCACACAGCCAAGAGTCTTACTATTAATACTGTATTCTGCCATCATTTGACCTACCAAAATGAACCACCTCACACTTATCTGGGTTGAACTCCATCTGTCACTTCTCAGCACAGTTTTGCATCCTATCGATGTCCCACTGTAACCTCTGACAGCCCTCCACACTATCCACAAAACCCCCAACCTTTGTGTCATCAGCAAACTTACTAACCCATCCCTCCACTTCCCGATCCAGGTCATTTATAAAAATCAAAAAGAGTAGGGGTCCCAGAACAGATTCCTGAGGCACACCAGTGGTCACCGACCTCCATGCAGAATATGACCTGTCTGCAACCACTCTTTGCCTTCTGTGGGCAAGTCAATTCTGGATCCACAAAGCAATGTCCCCTTGCATCCTATGCCTCCTTACTTGCTCAAAAAGCCTTGCATGGGGTACCTTATACACTACATGTACAATTCTACCTTCATCAATGTGTTTAATTATATCCTCAAAAAATTCATCAGGCTTGTAAGGCACGACCTGCCTTTGACAAAGCCATGCTGACTATTCCTAATCATATTATGCCTCTTCAAATGTTCATAAATCCTGCCCCTCAAGATCTTTTCCATCAACTTACCAACTACTGAAGTAAGACTCACTGGTCTATAATTTCCTGGGCTATCTCTACTCCCCTTCTTGACTAAGGGAACAACATCAGCAATCCTCCAATCCTCCGGAACCTCTCCCGTCCCCACTGATGATGCAAAAAATAATCGCTGGTCTCAGCAATCTCCTCCCTCGACTCCCACAGTAGCCTGGGGTACGTCTCATCTGGTCCCAGTGACTTATGCAATTTGATGCTTTCCAAAAGCTCCAGCACATTCTCTTTCTTAAGATGCCACCCCCTCTGCCTTCCTGCCTATCTTTATCTGTGGACTTTAAGCTCCCAGCTAAAACCTTTTTTCACCCATGATTCAGTTATGCCTACAACATCATAAATGCCAATCTGTAAGTTCAGCAACCTTATTTCATATACTATGCGCATTCAAATATAACACCTTCAGTCCTATATTCACCCATTTCTATTTTGTCCACCTTTTACGTTGCTACTCATCCTGTTGACTGCAATTTTCACCTATCCTCTCTTTCGTAGGAGGATCACTACACTTTGCCTCTGTTTGTAAACCAACTGCTTCATTTTCAGCACTCTCACTCTGGTTCCCATCCCCCTGCCAAGTTAGCAAACCCACCCAAACAACTCTAGCCAACCTGCCCACAAGGATATTTGATCCCCCTTGTGTTCAGGTATAACCTGTCCCTTTTGTACCCGTCATACCTTCCCCAAAGATCCCAATGATCCATGAATCTGAGTCCCTTCCCCCTGCACCAGTTCCTCAGCCAAGCATACATCTGCCAAACCATCCTATTCTTGCCTTCACTGGTACGTGGCATAAGCAGCAATGCAGAGAGCCTGGAGGTCCTGTTTTTCAGTTTTTTACCTATCTCCCTAAAATTTCTGTTTGCACTTGAATTATTCCCATTGGCTCTTTCTAATGATTCCTCTTGCTGATTGGTTGCTCCTGAACACAGAGAAACTGCCACGACACTCTTTTTTTAAAATCTCAATTGCTGCCCTGATTAAAAAGTAACTCTTTTTTTGCCTCCCTGGTGTGGATTATCCAACTCAGAGTTGTTGCACTTTGGGAGGGAAAATGCAGGAAGTAAGTATACAGTTAATTGCAGGACCCTTAACAGCATTGATGAGCAATGGAATCTTGGAATCCAAGTCTATATCTCCCTGGAAGAAGCAATTGGAAGTAGAGTGGTAAAGAAGGCATATGGCATGCTTAACTTCATTGGTCAGGGCACTAAATGTAAGAGTCTTTAAATCTTCTTCTTTTTGTATAAAATTTTGGTTAGGCAGCACTTGTGTGCAATTCTATTCACCCCATTATAGGAAGGATGTGGAGGATTTGCAGAAGTTGTAGAAAATGTTCACCAGGATGCTGCCTGAATTAAGAGAGTATAAGTTATAAGGAGATATTGGACAAACTTGAATTGTTTACTCTGGGCATCAGATGGCAAAGGGAGACGTAGATGGGGTACACAACCAGAATCTTTTTCTCTGGGTAAAAATCTCAGAAGCGGGGCCAGAGGTTGAAAGTGGTGGAGGTTATAGTTTAAAGGGAGATGTACAGGGCAAGTTTCTTTTTCACACAGACAGTGATAGGTGCCTGGAACACACTGCCTTGGCTAGTAGTGAAAGAAGACATGAGAGTAGCATTTAAGAGGTATATAGATAGGCATACAAATACATAAGAGAATGGGGAAATATAGATCATGTCAAGCCAAAAGATATTGTGGACCTAAGGGCCTGGTCCTGTGCTGTAATGTTTTATGTGCTCTGTTCTATGCTCCATACCGTGTTTCCTTATAACTCAACCCCTTCAGATCTGGTAGCACTCTAGTGAACATTTTTGGACCCTTTCCAACTTACTGGTATACACTAGGTGACCAGAACTGCACACAACACTCCCAGTGTGATCTTATTAATGACTAGTATAGTTGTAATTTGATGTTTCAACTCATATACTGAACACCTTGACTGATAAGGAAAGCCCTTTTCACCACCTGTCTACCTCTATGTCCACTTTCAAAAAATTAAGTACTGTATCTGTTCCTCTCTGTTTTAAAACATTTTCCAAGGCCCTACCATTTACTGTATTAGTTCCACCATAGCTTAAGTTACCAATGTGCAGCATCTCATACTCATCCAGCTGAAATTCTATTTGATATTCGTTGATTCACTGACTCGATGGGCCTAATTCTCAGTGGAGCCGACTCGATGGGCCTAATTCTGCTCTTATATCTTCTGGTCTCCTCTGAACCCAATCAGGCCCACAGCCACCAAACGCTCATCATATGCTGAGCTTTTCAATTCTGGAATCATTTTTGGAAACCTCCTTGCACCCTCCACAATGTCAGTAAATCCTTTAAAAAAAGGTTCAATGACAATGGTTCCGGGAATGGAAGGGTTATTGTATGAGTAGTGTTTGTTTGCTCTGAGCCTGTACTCACTGGAATTTAGAAGAATCAATTCAGAATCAGAATCAGGTATATATCACTGGCACAAAGAAAATAGAACATAGAACATAGAAACCTTCAGCACATAATAGGCCCTTCAGCCCACAAAATCGTGCCAACCATGTAACCTACTCTAGAAGCTACCTAGAATTTCCCTACTGCCTAGTCCTCTATCTTTCTAAGCTCCATGTACCTATTTAAGAATCTCTTAAAAGAATATATTATATCCATCTCTACCACTGATGCTGGCAAGCACCCACAATTCTCTGTGTGCAAAACTTACCTCTGACATCCCCCTTGTACCTATCTCCAAGCACCTTAAGACTATGCCTTAAGACTACTTAAGACTATGTAGTGTTCTCGCACAGGTGTAAAAACTCTGAACTAAACACCAAGTATAAACCGGTCAATGAGGCGCAGTCCCAGTAAGATTAACCGTTTACTGTTCACTCTTCCACATTAACATATGGTGAAAACTGTTGATAAAACAATACAAAATATACAAATTGTTTCCTTCTTGGCATCACATTTACATCATAAATACTTGCAAAAATAAAACTGCAACAAATTATATTAAAGTACAACGTACAGTCAGAATTTACCTACGCCATCAACTGCTTTAAATACACTTCAACACAAGCTATCCGCAACTCTTTAAATAACAAAGAACATAAACTTTATCAACCGTCATTACTTTTAACAGAAACAGTGTTAACATTTTTACTTCAACATATCGATTATCTTATGAACTTACAGCGTTGTTTCTATGATGTTTCTAGTGCGTAGAAAGAAAACTTTTCTCGCGCTGATCCTGCACACACAAGCCCCCTCCTTTCCGTTTCTCCAAACCGGTATCTTCCCATAGGATGCAGCGAAACCAGGTGTGACATCATCGCATGCGGCAATATATCACAGACAACGAATTTACTTTAAACAACCTTAACTTTAACTAGAAAACAATTACAAACAAATTACTAAAGCGAAAATATAATAAACTAAACAAATGCCTTAAGGGCAACACAATGCCCCACAGTGTTAGCGATTTCAGCCCTGGGAAAAAGCCTCTGGTTATCCACACGATCAATGCCTCTCATCATAGAAACGTAGAAATATAGAAAACGTACAGCACAACACAGGCCCTTTGGCCCACAATGCTGTGCCGAACACGTACATAGCTAAACCCATAGCCCTCTTATACAACTCTATCAAGTCACTCCTCATCTTCCATCACTCCAAGGAGAAAAGGCCAAGTTCACTCAACCTATTCTCATAAGGCGTGCTCTCCAATCCAGGCAACGTCCTTGTAAATTTCCTCTGCTCGTTTTCTACAGTTTCCACATCCTTCCTGTAGTGAAGTGACCAGAACTGGACACAGTACTCCAAGTGAGGTCTAACTAAGGTCTTATATAACTTTAATATTACCTCCTGGCTCTTGAGCTCAATCCCGTGGTTGATGAAGGTCATCACACCATACACCTTCTTAACAACATTGTCAACCTGCACAGCAGCTTTGAGAGTCTTATGGACACAAACTCCAAGATCTAGCTGATCTTACCATTAATATTATATCCTGTCTTCAAATTTAACCTACTGAAATGAACCCCTTCACATTTATCTGAGTTGAACTCCATCTGTCACTTCTCAGCCCAGTTCTGCATCCTATTGATGTCCCTCTGTAACCTTTGACAACCTTCCAGATTATCCACAACACCCCCAACTTTTGTGTCATCAACAAACTTGCTAACCCACCCTTCTACTTCCTCATCCAGGTCATTTATAAAAATCACCAAGAGGAGGGGTCCCAGAACAGATCCCTGTGGAACATCACTGGTCACCAACTTCCATGCAGAATACAAACCATCTACAACCACCCTTTGCCTTCTGTGGGCAAGCTAATTCTGGATCCCATGCCTCATTACTTTCTGAATGAGCCTTGCATGGGGAACCTTATCAAATGCTTTATTGAAATCCATATACACTACATCCACTGCTCTACCTTCATCAATGTGTTTTGTTACATCCTCACAGAATTCATTTAGGCTCGTAAGGCATGATAAAGCCATGCTGACTATCCCTAATCAGATTATGTTTCTCCAAATGCTCATAAATCCTGCTTTTCAGGATCTTTTCCAACAACTTGCCCACCACTGAAGTAAGACTCACTGGTCTATAATTTCCTGGGTTATCTCTACTCCTTTTCTTGAACAAGGGAATAACATTTACAACCTACCATTCCTCTGGTATTTCTCCAGTCCCTATTGATAGAACGTAGAACATAGAACAATACAGCACAGTACAGGCCCTTCGGCCCACAATGTTGTGCCAACCCTTAAACCATGACTCCCATATAACCCTCCACCTTAAATTCCTCCATATACCTGTCTAGTAGTCTCTTAAACTTCACTAATGTATCTGCCTCCACCACTGACTCAGGCAGTGCATTCCATGCACAAACCACTCTCTGAGTGTAAAACCTTCCTCTAATATCCCCCTTGAACTTCCCTCCCCTTACCTTAAAGCCATGTCCTCTTGTACTGAGCAGTGGAGCCCTGGGGAAGAGGCATTGGCTGTCCACTCTATCCATTCCTCTTAATATCTTGTACACCTCTATCATGTCTTCTCTCATCCTCCTTCTCTCCAGAGTAAAGCCCTTGCTCCCTTAATCTCTGATCATAATCCATACTCTCTAAACCAGGCAGCACCCTGGTAGATCTCCTCTGTACCCTTTCCAATGCTTCCACATCCTTCCTATAGTGAGGTGACCAGAACTGAGCAAGGTCCTCAATGAATAATTCTCTTCAGTATTCACCAATGAAAGGGAACTTGATGATGGTGAGGACAATATGAGTGAGGTTGATGTTATGTAGCATGTTGATATTAAGGGAGAAGAGGTGTTGTTAAAATACATTAGGATGGATAAGTCCCCGGAGCATGATGGAATATTCCCCAGGCTGCTCCACGAGGCAAGTGAAGAGATTGCTGAGCCTCCGGCTAGGATCTTAAAGTCCTCATTGTCCACGGGAATAGTACCAGATGGATTGGAGGGAGCCAAATGTTGTCCACTTGTTCAAAAAAGGTAGTAGGGATAGAACAGTGAGCCTTACATCTGTGGTGGGAAAGCTGTTGGAAAAGGTTCTTAGAGATAGAATCTATGGGCATTTAGAGAATCGTGGTCTGATCAGGGACAGTCAGCATGGCTTTGTGAAGGGCTGATCATGTCTAACAAGCCTGATAGAGTTCTTTGAGGAAGTAACCAGGCAGATAGATGAGGGTAGTGCAGTGGATGTGATCTACATGGATTTTAGTAAGGTATTTGACAAGGTACCACACGGTAGGCTTATTCAGAAAGTCAGAAGGCATGGGATCCAGGGAAGTTTGGCCCGGTGGATTCAGAATTGGCTTGCCTGCAGAAAGCAGAGGGTCATAGTGGAGGGAGTATATTCGGATTGGAAGGTTGTGACTAGTGGTGTCCCACAAGAATCAGCTCTGGGACCTCTACTTTTCGTGATTTTTTTCAACGACCTGGATGTGGGGGTAGAAGGGTGGGTTGGCAAGTTCCCAGATGACACAAAGGTTGGTGGTGTTGTGGATAGTGTTGAGGATTGTCGAAGATTGCAGAGAGTCATTGATAGGATGCAGAAGTGGGCTGAGAAGTGGCAGATGGAGTTCAACCCAGAGAAGTGTGAGGTGGTACACTTTGGAAGGACGAACTCCGAGACAGAGTACAAAGTAAATGGCAGGATACTTGGGAGTGTGGAGGAGCAGCGGGATCTGAGGGTAGATGTCCACAGATCCCTGAAAGTTGCCTCACAGGTAAATTGGGTAGTTATGAAAGCTTATGGAGTGTTAGCTTTCATAAGTTGAGGGATAGAGTTTAAGAGTCGTGTGGTAATGATGCAGCTCTATAAAACTCTAGTTAGGCCCCACTTGGAGTACTGTGTCCAGTTCTTGTTGCCTCACAAGAAGGATGTGGAAGCATTGGAAAGGGTACAGAAGAGATTTACCAGGATGCTGCCTGGTTTAGAGAGTGTGCATTATGATCAGAGATTAAGGGAGCTAGGGCTTTACTCTCTGGAGAGAAGGAAGGTGAGAGGAGACATGTTAGACGTATACAAGATATTAAGAGGAATAGATAGAGTGGACAGCCAGTGCCTCTTCCCCAGGGCACCATTGCTCAGTACAAGAGGACATATCTTTAAGGTAAGGGGTGGAAAGTTCAAGGGGAATATTAGAGGAAGGCTTTTCACTCAGAGAGTGGCTGATGCATGGAATGCACTGCCTGAGTCAATGGTGGAGGCAGATACATTAGTGAAATTTAAGAGACTACCTGACAGATATATGGAGGGATTTAAGGTGGAGGCTTATATGGAAGGCAGGGTTTAAGGGTTGGCACAACATTGTGGGCCGAAGGGCCTGTACTGGGCTGTATTGTTCTATGTTCTCGCCATATCCTTTGATGTCCTGACAGATCAGAAAGCTATCAACTTCCACCTTAAATATACCCACAGACTTGGCCTCCACTTCAGCCTGTGGCAGAGCATTCCACAGATTTACTAATCTCTGGCTAAAAAAATTCCTCCTTACCTCTGTTCTAAAGGGTTGCCTTTCAACTTTGAAGCTGTGTCCTCTTGCTCTAGATGCCACCACCATTGGAAACATCCATCCTATCTATTCCTTTCAACATCTGGTAGGTTTCAATGAGATCCCCCTGTATTCTTCTAAATTCCAGTGAGTACAGGCCCAAAGCTGTCAAACACTCCTCATATATTAATCCCTTCATTCCTGGAATTATCCTCGTGAACCCCATCTAGACTCTCTCCAATAACAACACATTGTTCCTGAGATATGAGGCCCAAAACTGCTGAAGGTACTCCAAGTGTATCCTGACTAGTGTCTTATAAAGGCTCAGCATTATCTCCTTGCTTTTATATTCTATTCCCCTTGAAATAAATGCCAACAGGGCATTTACCTTCTTTACCAAAGACTCGACCTGTGAGTTAACCTTCTGGAAGTCTTGCATGAGGACTCCTAAGTCTCTCTGCACCTCTGATGCTTGAATTTTCTCCCCACTTAGATAATAGTCCACACTATTGCTGCATTTACCGAAATGCATAATCATATATATCCCAACACTGTATTCCAACTGCCATTTTTTGCCCATTCTTCCAATTTGTCTATATCCTGCTGCAATCACATTGCTTCTTCAGCACTACCTACCCCTCCACTTATCTTCATATCATCTGCATATTTTGCCACAAAGCCATCAATTTCATTACCTAAATCACTGACAATGTGAAAAGTAGTGGTCCCAATACTGATCATTGAGGAACACCATTAGTCTCTAGCAGCCAACCAGAAAAGGCCCCCTTTATTCCACTTGCTGTCTCCTTCCATGTCAGCCATTCCTCTATCCACACCAGTATCTTTCCTGCACCACCATGGGATTTTAACTTCTTAAGCAGCCTCATGTGTAGCATCTTATCAAATGTCTTCTGAAATCCAAATAAATGACACCCACTGCCTCTCCTTTGTCCACCCTGCTTGTTACTTCCTCAAAGAACTTGAACAGATTTGTCAGGAAAGATTTCCCTTCACAGAAACCATGCTGACTTTGACTTATTTTATCTTAGTCTCCAGGTAACTTGGAAACCTCATCCTTAATAATAGACTCCAGCACTTTCCCAACTACTGTGGTTAGGCTAACTGGCCTATAATTTCAAACACGAGGAAATCTGCAGATGCTGGAAATTCAAACAACACACACAAAATGCTGGTGGAACACAGCAGGCCAGGCAGCATCTATAGGAGAAGCACTGTCGACATTTCGGGCCGAGACCCTTCATCAGGACTAACTGAAAGGAGAGATACTAAGAGATTTGAAAGTAATGGGGGGAGGGGGAAATGCAAAATGATAGGAGAAGACCGGAGGGGATGGGATGAAGCTAAGAGCTAGAAAGGTGATTGGCGAACGTGATACAGAGCTGGAGAAGGGAAAGGATCATGGGACAGGAGGCCTTGGGAGAAAGAAAGGGGGGGGGGAAGCACCAGAGGGAGATGGAGAACAGGCAAACAACTAAATATGTCAGGGATGGGGTAAGAAGGGGAGGAGGGGCATTAACGGAAGTTAGAGAAGTCAATGTTCATGCCATCAGGTTGGAGGCTACCCAGTGGTAACACAAACCTGCCTGTCCAGGTAGACCTATTGTCTCAGCTTGCTCCTGTCCCACTGAACCCATTTCTGCATACCTTGACAATGTCTTATCCCCCCCTTGTTCAATCTCTTCTCACCTATGTTTGTAACACTTCTCACACTTTGAATTTTTTCAATGATCTTAAGTTCCCTGGCCCCCACCGCCTTATTTTCACCATGTACGTCCAGTCCCTATATACCTCCATTCCCCATCCCGACGGTCTCAAAGCTCTTCGCTTCTTTTTGGATTCCAGACCTAACCAATTCCCCTCTATCACCACTCTCCTCCGTCTAGCGGAATTAGTTCTTACTCTCAATAATTTTTTTGGCTCCTCCCACTTCCTCCAAACCAAGGGAGTAGCCATGGGCACCCGCATGGGTCCCAGTTATGCCTGCCTTTTTGTTGGCTTTGTGGAACAGTCCATGTTCCAACTCTATACGGGTATCCGTCCCCCTCTTTTCCTTTGCAACATTGACGACTGCATTGGTGCTGCCTCCTGCACGCATGCTGAGCTCATTGACATCATTAACTTTGCCTCCAACTTTCACCCTGCCCTCAAGTTTACCTGGTCCATTTCCGACACCTCCCTCCCCTTTCTTGATCTTTCTGTCTCCATCTCTGGAGATGGCTTATCTACTGATATCTACTATAAGCCTACAGACTCTCACAGCTACCTGGACTATTCCTCTTCCCACCCTGTCTCTTGCAAAAGTGCTATCCCCTTCTCACAATTCCTCCATCTCCGCCGCATCTGCTCTCAGGATGAGGCTTTTCATTCCAGGATGAAGGGAATGTCTTCCTTTTTTAAACAAAGGGGCTTCCCTTCTTCCACCATCAACTCTGCACTCAAATGCATCACTCCCATTTCCTGCACATCTGCCCTCACCCCATCCACCTGCCACCTCACTCGGGATAGGGTTCCCCTTGTCCTCACCTACCACCTCACCAGCCTCCAGGTCCAACGTACAATTCTCCGTAACTTCCGCCACCTCCAATGGGATCCCACTACCAAGTACATCTTTCCCTCCCCCCACTTTCTGCTTTCTGCAGGGATCGCTCCCTACACGACTTCCTTGTTCACTCGTCCCCCTCCCCATCCCTTCCCACCAATCTCCCTCTCGGCACTTATCCTTGTAAGCGGAACAAGTGCTACACCTGCCCTTACACTTCCTCCCTCACCACCATTCAGGGCCCCAGACAGTCCTTCCAGGTGAGGCAACACTTCACCTGTGAGTCGGCTGGTGTGGTATACTGCATCCGGTGCTCCCAGTGTGGCCTTTTATATATTGGTGAGACCATTTCGCTGAACACCTACGCTCAGTCTCCCAGAGAAAGCAGGATCTTCCAGTGGCCACACATTTTAATTCCACGTTCCATTCCCATTATGATATGTCTATCCATGGCCTCCTCTACTGTCAACATGAATCCACACTCAGATTGGAGGAACAACACCTTATATACCGGCTGGGTAGCCTCTAACCTGATGGCATGAACATTGACTTCTCTAACTTCTGTTAATGCCCCTCCACCCTTCTTACCCCATCCCTGACATATTGAGTTGTTTGTTTTTTTTCTCTCTCTCTCTGCCCAAAACCCTGCCTGTTCTCCATCTCCCTCTGGTGCTTCCCCCCACTTTTCTTTCTCCCGAGGCCTCCCATCCCATGATCCTTTCCCTTCTCTAGCTCTGTATCACTTTCGCCAATCACCTTTCCAGCTCTTAGCTTCATCCCACCCCCTCCGGTCTTCTCCTATCATTTCACATTTCCCCCTCCCCCCACTACTTTCAAATCTCTTAGTATCTCTCCTTTCAGTTAGTCCTGACGAAGGGTCTCAGCCCGAAACGATGACAGTGCTTCTCCTACAGTTGCTGCCTGGCCCTCTGTGTTCCACCAGCATTTTGTGTGTGTTGTTTGGCTTATAATTTCCTTTCTTTTGCCTTCCTCCCTTCTGAAAGAGTTGAGTGGCATTTGCAATCTCCCAGTCCTCTGGAACTATGCCAGAATCAAGTGATTCTTGGAAGATCATGACGAATGCACCCATTACCTCTTCAGCAATCAGGCTCAGCACTCTGGGATGTAGTCCACCTGGTCCAGGTGACTTATCCACCTTAAGACCTTTCAATTTGCCTAGCTCTTTTTCCTTTGTAATAGCAATGACAGTCACTTCTTCTCCTTGATACTTATGGAACTCTGGCCCACTGCTCATGTGTTCCACAATGAAGGCAGATGCAAAGTAGCCATTAAGTACATCTGCCATTGTTTTGTCCCTCATTACTCACTAGCATCATTTTTCAGTCAACCAATAACAACTTTCACCTCCCTTTTTCTCTTGATATAACTGAAAACTTTTAGCATCCTGCTTTATGTTATTGGCTAGTCTGCCCTCGTATTTCACTTTTTCCCTTCTTATCACCTTTTAGTTGCCTTTTGTTGATTTTAAAAGCTTCCTTATCATCCATCTTGCCATTCAGTTTTGCTACCATATATGCCCTTTCCTTGGCTTTTATGCAGTCCATAATTTCCTTTGTCAGCGTAAAATGTCCCCTGTCATTTGAGAACTGCTACCTGTGGGCCAAATCTATTCTGCACCTTATGAACTATTCCCAGAAACTTAAACCATCTCTGCTCTGATGTCACCCCCACCAGTATCCTCCTCCAATCCACTTGGGCAAGCTCCTCTCTCATCCCTCTGTAAGTCCCTTCGTTCCTTTGTCATATTGATACATGTGACTTATAACCATATAACAATCACAGCATGGAAACAGGCCATCTCGGCCCTCCTAGTCCGTGCTGAACTCTTAATCTCACCTAGTCCCACCTACCCGCACTCAGCCCATAACCCTCCACTCCTTTCCTGTCCATATACCTATCCAATTTTACCTTAAATGACACAACTGAACTGGCCTCTACTACTTCTACAGGAAGCTCATTCCACACAGCTATCACTCTCTGAGTAAAGAAATACCCCCTCGTGTTTCCCTTAAACTTCTGCCCCCTAACTCTCAAATCATGTCCTCTAGTTTGAATCTCCCCTACTCTCAATGGAAACAGCCTATTCACGTCAACTCTATCTATCCCTCTCAAAATTTTAAATACCTCGATCAAATCCCCCCTCAACCTTCTACGCTCCAATGAATAGAGACCTAACTTGTTCAACCTTTCTCTGTAACTTAAGTGCTGAAACCCAGGTAACATCCTAGTAAATCGTCTCTGCACTCTCTCTAATTTATTGATATCTTTCCTATAATTTGGTGACCAGAACTGCACACAATATTCCAAATTTGGCCTTACCAATGCCTTGTACAATTTTAACATTACATCCCAACTTCTGTACTCAATGCTTTGATTTATAAAGGCCAGCGTTCCAAAAGCCTTCTTCACCACCCTATCTACATGAGACTCCACCTTCAGGGAACTATGCACTGTTATTCCTAGATCTCTCTGTTCCTCTGCATTCCTCAATGCCCTACCATTTACCCTGTATGTTCTATTTGGATTATTCCTGCCAAAATGTATAACCTCACACTTCTCAGCATTAAACTCCATCTGCCAACGTTCAGCCCATTCTTCTAACTGGCATAAATCTCCCTGCACGCTTTGAAAACCCACCTCATTATCCACAACACCTCCTACCTTAGTATCATCGGCATATTTACTAATCCAATTTACCACCCCATCATCCAGAGTATTTATGTATATTACAAACAACATTGAGCCCAAAACAGATCCCTGAGGTACCCCGCTAGTCACCAGCCTCCATCCCGATAAACAATTATCCACCACTACTCTCTGGCATCTCCCATCTAGCCACTGTTGAATCCATTTTATTACTCCAGCATTAATACCTAACGACTGAACTTTCTTAACTAACCTTCCATGTGGAACTTTGTCAAAGGCTTTGCTGAAGTCCATATAGACTACATCCACTGCCTTACCCTCGTCAACATTCCTTGTAACTTCTTCAAAAAATTCAATAAGGTTTGTCAAACATGACCTTCCACGCACAAATCCATGCTGGCTACTCCTAATCAGATCCTGTCTATCCAGATAATTATTAATACTATCTCTAAGAATACTTCCCATTAATTTACCCACCACTGATGTCAAACTGACAGGTCTATAATTGCTAGGCTTACTTCTAGAACCCTTTTTAAACAATGGAACCACATGAGCAATACGCCAATCCTCCAGCACAATCCCCGTTTCTATGGTTCTTATGGTTCTCCCTCTCAAATTGCAGTATGAATTCAATCATAATATGATCATTACCTCTTAAGAGTTCCTTTATGTTAAAAAAAAGAGTTCCTTTATGTTAAGCTCCCTAATAAAATTAGGGTATTACATAACAACAAATCTTTTTTTTTACTAATTTTTTATGAGTTTCTACAATGCAACAACAAAAAAAAGTAACAAAAGAGGTTTATTCAGTGCAAAACAAACATATCAAATGTACAGTTCATAACCTTAAGGAAAAACACCCATAGTAGAATCATATAAAGTTAGTTACCAACCCACCCTCCCACTACCCAATTCCAAGCCAACTTTATGATATATAGAAAAGTTAATCAGAACTTTAGAAAGTTTGTCACCACAAAGCTGTATTTATTAAAATGGTACACGTACAAACAAGCTGGAAGAACTCAGCAGGTCGGGCAACATCCATGGAAACAAGCAGTCCGACCTGCTGAGTTCCTCCAGCTTGTTTGTACATGTTGATTTGACCACAGCATCTGCAGTGTACTTTGTGTTTATAAAAGGGTATATTGCCTACTACCTGAGCTATAATATGTTTACACACCAAAAAAACATAAATCTTAACCAAAAGAAGCTGCAAGGAATTAAATGCAAAAGAAAAAAAGGAGGGTTGAACCCTTAATCTAAATGGGAGTTATGAAAATATTCAAGAAAAGGTCCCCACACCTTTTGGAACTTTATGTCCAAATTAAGAAGTGAATAATGAATCTTTTCAAGGTCTAAGCAGGACATAATGTCTCTGAGCCATTGAGCATGAGTGGGTGGGACAATAACTCTCCACCTAAGAAGGACTGCACGTCTGGCCAAAAGAGAGGCAAAAGACAATGTATGATGTTTAGTTGGACTCAGATGTGTGTTAGCTTCTCCCGAGGTGCCGAAAAGAGCAATCAGAGGGTTAGGTTCCAAGTAGCAATTAAGTATATGGGATAGAGTTAAAAAGACATCTCTCCAGAATTCTCCAAGCTAGGACAAGCCCAGTACAAATGAATAAAGGAAGCCTCACCCCCTTTACACTTGTTGCAACAGGGACTAATATCAGGATAGAACCACGATAATTTAGTTTTAGACATATGAGCCCTGTGTACAACCTTAAACTGTAAAAGGCAGTGGCGAGCACATAAAAAAGTTGAATTAACTGACATCAGACAGAGGAAAATTTAAATCATGCTCCCAGGCAGTTTTAATTTTGTCAAAGGGGGCTTGCCTCAAAATCACTAACACATCTGGAATAGTGAATAAACCTTTATCCAATGGGTTCATATGAAGAAACAAGGCCACAACGTTTTTAATCAGGTACCTCAGGAAAGTTTGGTATTAAAGGGTTGATAAAATGTCTAATTTGGAGATATCTGAAATAACACCAAATCGAAGACAGCCTTTTCCTAAGTAGGCTCAAGCACAAACTGCTCAAAAAAGCCATCTCGTAGGCAGTCAGTAAGTTCCTTCTCTTGTGATCTGACACCAACCTGATTTTCCCAATCCCCTTGCATATTGAAAGCCAACCTGATTTTCCCAATCCCTTTGCATATTGAAAGCCCCCATTATAATTGTGTTGTTACCCTTATTACATGCCTATTCCAGCTCCCTTTGCAAACTCAACCCCACATCTTGGCTACTATTTGGAGGCCTATATACTGTATGATTCCCATAATGCTTTTTTAAACCCCTGCAATTTCTTAATTCCACCCACAAAGATTTAACATTCTCTGACCCTATGTGGATTCTTTCTAAAGATGTAATTCCATCTTTTACCAACAGAGCCACAGCACTGCCGATGCCTTCCTGCCTGTCCTTTCCATACAAAGTACATTCTTTGAATTTAAGCTCCCAACTATGGCTTTCTTTCAGCCATGACTCAATGGTGCCCATAATGTCATACCGACGTTATGTGTCAGGAACTTGTCCACTTTATTCTGAATGCTACACGCATTTAAATACAGCACCTTCAGTCCTGCAGTCTTTGACCTTTTATATTTTGCCTCTGTTGTACAATTTAACTCTTAGCACTGTCTGCATTTGTACCCAATCATTGGCTTGTCCTTCCTTACATTCATGTTACACCCATCATCTACTTGTAAACCTGCTGGCTCATTGTCAGCTCTGTTATACTGGTTCCCATCCCCCTGTAAACATTAGTTTAAACCATGCCCAACAGATCTATAAATCTGCCTGTAAGAATACTTGGCCCCCTCGGATTCAAGTGCAACCTAATCATTTTGTAAAGGTCCCACCTGCCCCCAGAAGAGGTCCTGATTATCCAGAAATCTGAATCCGTGCCCCCTGCTCCAATTCTTCAACTATCCATTTATCTGCCACCTCATTCTATTCCTATCCTCACTGTTGTGTGGCACAGGCAGAAACCCCAAGATTACTACCTTTGAGGTCTGCTTCTCAGCTTCCTTCCTAACTTCATGTGTATTTTTTTCAAAACCACCTCCCTTTTCCTTCCCATGTCATTGGTACCAATATGTACCACAGCTTCTGGCTGCTCAGACTCTCTTTTCAGAATATTGTGGATGCATCCAGAAATGCCTTGGACTGTGGCACTTGGGAGGCAAACTACCATCCGTGTTTCATTTTCACATCCACAGAATCGCCTATCTGTCCCCCTGACTATAGAGTCCCCTATTACTGCTGCCATCCTCTTTAGTTCCCTACTCTTCTGAGCTGCAGGGCAAGACTCAGTGCCAGATGCACAGCCGCTGTTGCTTTCCCCAGGTAGGTCATCACCCAACAGTACTCAAAATAGAGTACTTATTGTTGAAGGGGACAGCTACAGGGCTGCTCTCCACTATCTGACATTCTCGTCTCCCTGTCCTGAGAGTCACCCACCTTGTATCTTGCAGCCTTGGGGTGACTACCTCCTTATAGCTTCTGTCTATCACTGCTTCACTTTCCCTAACGGTCAGAAGATTATCAAGTTCCCTAACACGGTTTCTAAGGAGCTACATCTCAAATCACCTGGCATAGATGTGGCCATTTGGGAGGCTGGGAGTCAGTCTCCTTGAAATCCCACATCTGACACCCAGAACAGAACACTGGCTCTGTAGATATACCACTATTCTTTCTAGAGTTAAATAAGAAATCAGGAATGAACTCACCTACTTACCTTGTCTCCACTTGTTCTCAACAAACTTTTATGCCCTTGTGTTCTGTTACTGGATGCTTGGGCTTTTAGAATTTAATATTAATACTGTATTTCAAAGGTCTGATCATCCTAAGCAAGACTGTCCATTTCAATTTTGGACTTGTGATCAGCTTTGATTCAATATGAAACTTGCTGTGTTAGGAATTTGTTAATATTCTTTCCCACTCAGTGCTGATTTCCACAACACCAATAATGTTTAGGTCTGCTACCATTGCACATCTTGCATTTATAGTCTAAGGTAGGTTCTAAGTAATTGGACTCTTGCTGAATAAATTGAAATTCTGAGTTAAAAATCACATGGTGCTGTCTTATCTTTTCCCAAAATTCTGCAAGGCGCTCCTCATGAGCAATGTGATTAATTGAAAACACACATTCATGCCGCCTAACTCATGAAGACTGTATGGCCAACCACTGACTGCTATTTGTACTTACCTAGTTTGAAACTTGTTTTGATTTAACCCTTCAAATTGCTGTCTCACATCCATGCTTATGTTATCTAATTCCTTGCATTCATTTTCTTTCCCTTTCCCTCACAGTGTGGCTTTTTTAAACGAAGTTACAAGGACAAGATTGATGAAGAAATAGATGAAGAAATTGAAAAGTGAACAATGAAAATGAGGGAACATTTCACTTTAAAGGATGATTCATTCAGAGCAAGGATTTGTTGAGTTGAATATGTGATGTGCTTTGTATTGATTGAACTGCCTTTTAATAATAAAATATGTGTTACTTTTCCAATGTGGTTATATTTATAAAGCCACTAGCAACTTTTCATCTGATCTGGGATTTTGTGCAAGGTGTAAACATAATACAGAATTGTTAATATGAAACTACAGTGACATAGTAGTCCTAACAGTAGGGATGCCAGGCAGGATAGTTGAATCTCCATCTAAGATTCTGCCAACAATGGTTGTATCATCAGCAAATTTATAGATGGTATTTGAGAAATGCCTAGCCACACAGTCATGGGTATAGAGAGAGCAGAGCAGTGGGCTAAACACACACCCCTGAGGTGCACCAGTGTTGATCATCAGCAATGAGAAGATGTTATCACCAGTCTGCACAGATTGTGGTCTTCTGGTTAGAAAGTCAAGGATCCGATTGCAGAGGGAGGTACAGAGGCCCAGGTTCTGTAGCTTCTCAATCAGGAGGTGAGAATGATGGTCTTAAGTGCTAAGCTATAGTCAATGAACATAGGTGTATATATTGTCCAGGTGGTCTAAGGCCATGTGAAGAGCCATTGAGATTGTGTCTGCCATTGACCTATTGTGGTGATAGGCAAATTGCAATGGGTCCAGGTCCTTGCTGAGGCAGAGTTCAATCTAGTCATGACCATCCTCTCAGATCATTTCAAAACTATAGCTGTGAGTGCTACCAGGTGATATTCATTAAGGCAGTTCACATTATTCTTCTTAGGCACTGGTATAATTGTTGCCTTTTTGAAGCAAGTGGGACCTTCCACCCATAGCATTGAGAGGTTGAAAATGTCCTTGAATACTCCCGCCGTTGGTTAGCACAAGTTTTCAGAGCCTTACCATCGGGACCTTCCGCCTTGCAAGGGTTCACCCTCTTTAAAGACAGCCTAACATCAGCTTCTGAGACAGAGATTCCAGGGTCACTGGGTCAACGCCAGTAAGACGAATAAACCGATTGTGAACTTCAGGAAGGGTAAGGTGAAGGAACACATACCAAACCTCATAGAGGGATCAGAAGTGGAGAGGGTGAGCAGATTCAAGTTCCTGGGTGACAAGATTTCTGAGGACCTAACCGGGTACCAACATATCAATGCGGCTATAAAAAAGGCAAGACATTGACTATACTTCATTAGGAGTTTGAAGAGATTTGATCATATAGAGTGGAACTACCTTTTTGCAGTCTTAGGAAAATTTGACCTCGGTCAAAGTTTCATCTCTTGGATCAAATTGCTGTACCTGTGTCCTACTGCTTCTGTTTTAACTAATTTTCAGAAATCCCAGGTATTTAATCTCAAACATGGCACCCGTCAGGGATGCCCCTTAAGTCCCTTTCTCTTTGATTTGGCTATAGAACCTTTGACGATAGCATTTCGAAATTGTCCTGAATTGACCGGGATCCGGAGAGGGGGTGTTGAGCATAAAGTTTCTCTTTATGCTGATGACTTATTACTCTTTCTCTCAAATCTGTCTACATCCTTACCTCCAATGTTTTCACTTCTTGACCAGTTTAGCCAGATCTCTGGCTATAAACTTAATTTACATAAGAGTGAACTTTTCCCAATTAATAAAGAAGCACAAGAATTAACGTTTCGTGATCTCCCTTTTAAAGTAGTCCATAATCAATTTACTTATCTTGGAATTACAGTCACAAGGAAGTTTAAAGATCTCTTTCATGAAAACTTCGCCAATCTTTCATATACTATAAAACAGAGTCTGGTACAATGGTCACCTCTATCTATGTCTTTGGTAGGTGGTATTAAGGTTGTTAAAATGTATGTTCTCCCCAAATTTTTATACTTATTTCAATCTATTCCAATTTTTATTCCTAAATCTTTTTTTGATTCATTAGACTCTATTATTTTGTCATATCTGTGGAAGAATAAGCGCTCTAGAATTAATAAAATCCATCTCCAAAAATCTAAAAAAGAGTGGGGCATGGCTTTACCTAACTTTCGTTTATGTTATTGGGCAGCTAATATACGTTGTGCTACCTTTTGGTCTTTCTTCCATGGCCAACCCGAGTGCCCTAATTGGGTGGCAATGGAGTTGAGCTGCTCTAAGGAATTATCTGTCTCTGCACTTCTTGGCTCTACACTCCCTAGTAGTCTGTCCAGATTAATAGCTAATCCTCTTGTTAGACACACTTTGCGTATATGGGCTCAGTTTAGGAAATGCTATGGTTTCCATTGTTTTTCCGTTTCCAGCCCTGTCGTACATAATCACCTTTTTTTACCTACTACGTACGATTCAGCATTCCATGTTTGGTATAGGAAGGGCATTAGACATTTTGAAGATCTTTTCATTGATAATCGCTTCACTTCGCTTCTTTTCAGCAGCTCTCTGTTAAGTTCAATCTGCCCAATGCTCATTTTTTTTAGATATCTCCGCATTAGACACTTTATTGCTCCTTTAATTCCTAACTTTCCTGAAATGCCTGCGAAAAATGCTATGGACTTATTTCTTTCCATTAATCCACTAGGTAAAGGTTTAATATCAATTATTCGAGATAAATTAGCAGCCTTACGACGGGCCCCTGTGGATAAAATTAAAATGGCATGGGAGCAGGATTTAAATACCTCCTTATCTGATGAGAGCTGGGACAAATCGGTTAACTCAACCTTCATATTGTGTTGTGGTTGGTCTGGAGTTTTTTTTTGTGTTGTGGGGCTTGGGCAGGATACTAAGTTTACTTGTCTTCAATTTAGGTGCTTTTTTTTAAAATTCTCTTTCTTTGTATCATATTGTCATTGTATGCTTAATTTTGCACTGTATTAATGTTCCTCATTGTGATTTGGGGTTTTTTAATTTGTAAAATGTATTAAAGAAATTAATTAAAAAAAAAGGAGTTTGAAGAGATTTGGTACATCAACAAAAACACTCAAAAACTTCTATAGGTGTACCGTGGACAGAATTCTGGCAGGCTGCATCAGTGTCTGGTATTAGGGGGGGGTGGGGGTGGGCTGATGGGCTACTGCACAGGATTGAAAGAAGCTGCAGAGGGTTGTAAATTGGTTGACACAAGTTTTCAGAGCCTTACCAGGTATTCTGTTGGGACTTTCTGACTTGCGAGTGTTCACTCTCTTTAAAGAAAGCCTAACATTGGCCTCTGAGACAGAGATCACAGGGTCATCAGGTGCAGCAGGGATCTTCTCAACTGTAGTTATATTCTCCTTTACAATGCAGGCAAAGAAGTCATTGAGTTCATCTGATAGTGAAGCCTCACTGCCACTCATGCTATTGGGTTTTGCTTTGTAGGAAGTAATGTCTTGCAAACCCTGCCAGAGTTGTCGAGTATCCAATGTTGCCTCCAACCTCATTCAAAATTGTCTCTTCATCCTTGAAATAGCCCTCAAGTCATACCTGGTTTTCTGGTACAGACCTGAGTTGCCAGCCTTGAATACAACAGATCTAGCCTTCAGCGGATGACATACCTCTTGGTTGATCCACAGCTTTTGGTTTGGGAATGTACAGCAAGTCTTTGTAGGCACATATTTATCCACATAGTGTTTAATGAAGTCAGTAACAACTGCAGCATACTCATCCAGATTTGAAGATGAATCCCTGAATACAATCCAGTCCACCAATTCAAAGCAGTCCCCTAGGTGTTTCCCTTGTCCATACCCTTTTAGTCCTCACTACTGGTGCTGCAGTCTTTAGTCTCTGCCAATACTCAGGTGGCAGAAGTACAGCCAGGTGATCAGACTTCCCAAAGTGAGGGCTTGGACTAACACAATAGGCATTCTTGATTGTGGTGTAACAATGTGTTCTTTCCTATAGTATTGCAAGTGATCTGTTGATGGTAATTGAACATAGAACAATGCAGCACAGTACAGGCCCTTCAGCCCACAATGCTGTGCCGACTCTTAAACCCTGCCTCCCATATAACCCTCCACCTGTCTAGTAGTCTCTTAATTTCACTAGTGTATCTGCTTCCACCACTGACTCAGGCAGTACATTCCACACACCAACCACTCTGAGTAAAAAACCTTCCCCTAATATCCCCCTGAACTTTCCACCCCTTACCTTAAAGCCATGTCCTCTTGTATTGAGCAGTGGTGCCCTGTGGAAGAGGCACTGGCTGTCCACTCTATCTATTCCTCTTAATATCTTGTATACCTCTAACAAGTCTCCTCCTCCTCTCCAGCGAGTAAAGCCCTAGCTCCCTTAACCTCTGATCATAATGCATATTCTCTAAACCAGGCAACATCCTGGTAAATCTCCTCTGTACCCTTTCCAATGCTTCCACATCCTTCCTATAGTGAGGTGACCAGAACTGGACATAGTACTCCAAGTGTGGCCCAACCAGAGTTTTACAGAACTGCATCATTACCCCACAACTCTTAAACTCTATCCCTCGACTTATGAAAGCTAACACTCCATACATAAGCTTTCTTAACTACTTGTCATAAGTCAGGTGTTGAATCAGGACCCAACTGCAGGATACAGACACTAGAGTCCTGGAAACAGGACAAGACGGAACTCAAGGACAGGATGGGATGCAGACTAGGCAGGGGAAGCAGGACCAGGACGAGGGACTAGGAACAAGGAGCCTGGGGTGGACTCCAAGCCTGAGACTGGACAAGGACCCAGAACCTGGGTCTTGCCTCGAGCTCGGACCCTCAAACCTAGGCGAGGACGTGTCGATGCTTGAGGCTAGAGGCTGCAGGCTTGGGTCGAGGCTGCCAGCTTGGGTCAAGGCTTGAGGGAATTCGGAGGCTGGAGCTAGGGGCAGACTAGGAACTGTACATCAACATGGAGCCGGGACTTATCCTCTGACTAGCCAGGACTCAGCTTTAATAGGACACTGACATGAAAAGGAACAGTACACAACATAGAGCTGGGACCTATCTACCGACAAGCCGGGACTCATCTATAACTCCGCACCAAGGTGGGGCAGGACCATCCATCAGGTAACAGCAGAACAGCCTGACCTACCCAACAGAAGCAAAGACAAGACAAGACAGATTCTCCCCACAGGGCAACAGCAGAACAGCCAGACTTACCCCACAGGGGTGAGGACAGGAAAAGACAAACACCAAGGAACAACAGACAGTTCCACCTCTGCATCATGGTAGCTCCGATTAGCTGTTACAGCCGGCAGCCTTAGCTAGATACAGAAGCAACCGGATCCCTACCTAGCTTGGAGTGGCTGAAGGCCACCCAGCTGTCCCAGGAAACAGCTGAATCCATACTGCAATGACTGTTCCAACTACTACCAGCAAGGGTCCCAGAAGCCATAGTTCTCCAACATAGCCCCAAGGATGGCAAGAGTCCATTCTAGCCTTCCACCAGCCACCTGTGCCATGAGTATCTCAACAAGACAACAACAACAACAACAACAACCCAACTCAACCCAACCACATGTCCATAGTACATTTCCCTGCAAAAACATCATTCCAATTCACACCTGCAAGTTCTAGTCTTATAGCCTCATAATTTGCCCTTCCACAATTAAAAATTTTCTTGACCTCTCTGATTCTATCCTTTTCCATGATAATGAAAAAGGGAGCGCCAGGGAGCGGTGATCACTGTCCCTCAGATGCTCACCCATTGAGAGATCTGTGACCTGACCCGGTTCGTTACCTAATACTAGATCTAGTATGGCATTCCCCCTAGTCAGCCTGTCAACATACTGTTACAGGAATCCCTCCTGGATGCACTTAAACTCTGCCCCATCTAAACCATTGGAACTAATCAGGTGCCAATCAATATTAGTGAAGTTAAAGTCACCCATGATAACAACCCTGTTATTTTTGCACCTTTCCAAAAGATGCCTCCCAATCTGCTCCTCGGTATCTCTGCTGCTACCAGGGGACCTATAGAATACTCCCAACAGAGTGACTGCTCCCTTCCTGTTCCTGACTTCTACCCATACTGACTCAAAAGAGGATCCTGCTACATTACCTACCCTTTCTGTAGTTGTAATAGCATCCCTGACCAGTAATGCCACCCCTCCTCCCCTTTCTTCCCCCTCTTTATCCCTTCTAAAGCACTGAAATCCAGGAATATTGAGAATCCATTCCTGCCCTGGTGCCAGCCAAGTCTCTGTAATGGCCACTACATCATAATTCTATGTACGTATCCAAACCTCAGTTCTTCGCCTTTGTTCCTGATGCTTCTTGCATTGAAGTACACGCACTTTAGCCTTTCTACCCTGCTACCCTTATGCCCTTTATTCTGTTTTTCTTTCCTCAAAGCCTCTTTATATGTTAGATTTGGCTTTACTCCATGCACTATACTTGCAGCTCACGCATGTCCTTTATCCTCCTCCACCTCACCATCTACTCTAACACTTTGGTTCCCCTCCCCCTGCAAATATAGTTTAAAGCCTCTGGAGCAGCACTAGCAAACCTTCCCGCAAGGATGTTAGTCCCCCTCCAGTTCAGGTGCAACCTGTCCCGTCGGAACAGGTCCCACCTTCCCTGGAGCACGGCCCAATTGTCGAGAAACATGAAGCCCTCCCTCCTGCACCAACTCCTTAGCCACATATTTAGCTGAATTATCTTCCTATTTCTAGCCTCACTAGCACGTGGCATGAGTAGAAATCCTGAGATTGCAACCTTGGTGTCCTGTCCTTCAACTTTGCACCTAACTCCCTAAATTCTCTTTGCAGGACCTCCACCTTCTTCCTATCCACGTCATTGGTCCCTACATGGATCACGACATCTGGCTGCTCACCCTCCCTCTTGAGAATGCTGAGAACTCAATCCGAGATATCGCGAACCCTGGCGCCAGTGAGGCAACAGACCATCCATAATTCTCAATCTCTTCAGCAGAACCTCCTATCTGTCCCCCTAACTATCGCATCCCCTATCACTACTGCTCTCCTCTTTTCCCTCCTTCCCTTCTGAGCTGAGGGTCCAGTCTCGGTGCCAGAGACGCAACCACTGCAACTTGTCCCTGGTAGGTCATCCCCACCAACAGTATCCAAAACGGTATACTTATTATTGATGGGAACGGCCACAGGGGTGCTCTGCTCATTCTGTCTATTCCCCTTCCCTCTTCTGACAGTCAACAAGCTATCTGCCTCCTGACTCTTAGTGGTGACTATCTCCCTGTAACTCCTGTTTATTTCTGCCTCAGCCTCCCAAATGATCCTAAGTTCATCCAGCTCCAGCTCCAGTTCCTAACTTGACTTGTCAGGAGCTGCAGCTGGATGCACCTTTTGCAGGTGTAGTCATCAGGGACAATTGTGCTCGCCCTGACTTCCCACATACTGCAAATGGAGCACTCGACTATCCTAACTGCTGCCTCCATTACCTACTTCTGAGCTAATTAGATCAATTAAAGGATCTTGCCCACCCTTACCTCACTGGGAGCAAGCTCGTCCTCAGCCTCTGCTCTCCGAAGCCACTCGAGCCAAGGCCTTCATACTCAGTCTCCCACTACTCTGTCGCCCACTCTGTTAATCTGTTCACTTTTTAAACTCTCCCGCTGCCTCACGGGCCAACTTTCACACACTTGCGCAGTCGTGCCCTGTTCAAACTGCCGAAGAAATTACTTGGTGATTTTGTTCAGACTAGCCTGATTAAAACCTCCCAAAACAATGATGAAGACATTAGGGTGTGCTGTTTCATGCATGTTGATCCCATTGCTCAGATCATCTGAAGCCTGATTGACATTGGCCTGAGGTGGAATGTACACTGCCACCAAAATGATCACAGAAATCTCCCGTGGTAGGTAAAATGGATGGCACTTAACTGAGAGATACTCCAGGTCTGGTGAGCAGAATTGGACAGCACTGATATATTTATGCCCAAAAGCTGCTCACAGTACTCCAAGAGAAGCCTCACAGGTGCCTTATAAAGCTTCAACAATCCCTCTTTGCTTTTATATTGTAGTCCTCTCAAAATTAATGCTAAAATCACATTTGCCTTCCTCACCACCAGCACAACCTGCAAATTACCCTCTGATTTTTGAATTTCTCACTATCTATGAAAGTCTACATTTATTTTTTCTCCCAAAGTGCATGACTATACATTTCCTGACAATGTATTCCATCTACCACTTCTTTGCCAATTCTCCTAATTTGTCTGTCCTTCTGTAGCTACTTTGCTTGCTTAACACTGCCTGCCCCTCCTCCTAATCTATGTATCATCCACAAACTTGACCACAAATCCATCAATTCCATCACCCAA
Source organism: Hypanus sabinus (assembly GCF_030144855.1). NCBI lineage: Eukaryota > Metazoa > Chordata > Chondrichthyes > Myliobatiformes > Dasyatidae > Hypanus > Hypanus sabinus. The sequence continues at coordinate 182,944,697 of NC_082711.1, forward strand.
ATCATTGAATATAACATAAAAAGAAGTGATCCCAACCCAGAAAGTGTGAAACACACTTGTCACCAGCAGCCAACCAGAAAAGGCTTCCTTTATTCCCATTCTTTGCTTCCTGACAATCAGCCAATGCTCTATCCATGCAAGAATCTTTCATGTAATGTGATGGGCTCTTAACTTGTTAAGCAGCCTCATGCATGGTACCTTGTCAAAAGCCATCTGAAAATCCAAGTACCCATCTATTGATTCCCCTGTGTCTATCCTGCTTGTTATTTAGAACCATAAAACATAGAACATTACATCACAGAAACAGGCCTTTTGCCCTTCTTGGCTGTGCTGAATCATTTTTCTGCCTAGTCCCAATGACCTGCACCTGGCCCAAATCCCTCCATACACCTCTTATCCATGCACCTGTCCAAGTTTTGCTTAAATGTTAAAAGTGAGCCCACATTTACCACTTCATCTGGCAGCTCATTCCACACTCCCACCACTCTCTGTGTGAAGCCCCCCCCCAATGTTCCTTTTAAACTTTTCCCCCTTCACCCTTAACCCATGACCTCTGGTCTTTTTTTCTCCCCTGGCCTCAGTGAAAAAAGCCTGTTTGCATTCACTCTATCTATACTCATCGTAATTTTATACACCTCTATCAAGTCTCCCCTCATTCTTTTACGCTCCAGGGAATAAAGTACTAAGCTATTCAACCTTTCTCTGTAACTCAGTTTCTCAAGTCCCAGCAACATCCTTGTAAACCTTCTCTGCACTCTTTCAACCTTATTAATATCCTTCCTGTAATTTGGTGACCAAAACTGCACACAATACTCCAAATTCAGCCTCACCATTGCCTTATAAAACCTCACCATAACATTCCAACTCTTATACTCAATACTTTGATTTATAAAGGCCAATGTACCAAAAGCTCTCTTTACGACCCTATCTACCTGTGACGCCACTTTTAGGGAATTTTGTATCTGTATTCCTAGATCCCTCTGTTCTACTGCACTCCTCAGTGCCATACCATTTACCTTGTATGTTCTACCTTGGTTTTTCCTTCCAAAGTGCAATACCTCACACTTGTTTGTATTAAACTCCATCTGTCATTTTTCAGCCCATTTTTCCAGCTGTTCCAGATCCCTCTGCAAGCTTTGAAAACATTCCTCACTATCCACTACACCTCTAATTTTTGTATGAATGAATGATCTTTATTGTCATTATACATAGGTGCAATGAAACTCTGTTTGACTTCCTCTCAGGCAATCAAACAAAGTGGTAGCTAAAAACAAGGCAGTGATAGAAAAACTGTATTAAATAGATAAGTAGCATAAAGTAAGTTACAGCAGCACCAGAATGTTACAGTAATACACAAAGTGCCATTACTGCAAGTACTTGAGTATCCGTGTGTGCTCACAGTTTCAGCCATTGTTCTGTGGGAGTGGTACGATGGAGGCCACAGCTCTGGGGTCGAAATTGTTCCTCAGTCTATTTGTTCTGGTTTTTAGTGTCCTGAACCTTTTGCTGAACGGAAGCGGGTCAAACAGGGAGTGGCCGGGATGTGTGGTGTCTCTGGTTATGCTGATTGCTTTCCTCCTGAGTCTGCTGGAGTAGATGGTGTCCAGTCCTGGGAGCTCCATCCTGACAAATCGCTGGGCCGCCTTCACCACGCAATGCAAGTCTTGTCGCTCAGTGGCTGTGCAGCTAGCATACCACACGGTGGCGCTGTCGGTCAGGATGGTTTCAATTGTGCTTCTGTGGAAGTTAAGCAACAGCTTTTGTGGGAGTTTGTCCTGTTTCAGCTTTCTGAGGAAGAAGAGTCTTTGTTGTGCCTTTTTTACAAGCAGCGAGGTGTTGGTGGTCCATGTCAGTGAGGTGTTGGTGGTCCATGTCAGCGAGGTGTTGGTGGTCCATGTCAGCGAGGTGTTGGTGGTCCATGTCAGTGAGGTGTTGGTGGTCCATGTCAGCGAGGTGTTGGTGGTCCATGTCAGCGAGGTGTTGGTGCTCCATGTCAGCGAGGTGTTGGTGGTCCATGTCAGTGAGGTGTTGGTGGTCCATGTCAGTGAGGTGTTGGTGGTCCATGTCAGTGAGGTGTTGGTGATCCATGTCAGTGAGGTGTTGGTGGTCCATGTCAGAGAGGTGTTGGTGGTCCATGTCAGCAAGGTGTTGGTGGTCCATGTCAGTGAGGTGTTGGTGGTCCATGTCAGTGAGGTGTTGGTGATCCATGTCAGTGAGGTGTTGGTGGTCCATGTCAGAGAGGTGTTGGTGGTCCATGTCAGTGAGGTGTTGGTGGTCCATGTCAGTGAGGTGTTGGTGGTCCATGTCAGCGAGGTGTTGGTGGTCCATGTCAGTGAGGTGTTGGTGGTCCATGTCAGTGAGGTGTTGGTGGTCCATGTCAGTGAGGTGTTGGTGATCCATGTCAGTGAGGTGTTGGTGGTCCATGTCAACGAGGTGTTGGTGGTCCATGTCAGCGAGGTGTTGGTGCTCCATGTCAGCGAGGTGTTGGTGCTCCATGTCAGTGAGGTGTTGGTGCTCCATGTCAGCGAGGTGTTGGTGCTCCATGTCAGTGAGGTGTTGGTGGTCCATGTCAGTGAGGTGTTGGTGGTCCATGTCAGTGAGGTGTTGGTGGTCCATGTCAGTGAGGTGTTGGTGGTCCATGTCAGAGAGGTGTTGGTGCTCCATGTCAGCGAGGTGTTGGTGCTCCATGTCAGCGAGGTGTTGGTGGTCCATGTCAGCGAGGTGTTGGTGGTCCATGTCAGTGAGGTGTTGGTGGTCCATGTCAGTGAGGTGTTGGTGATCCATGTCAGCGAGGTGTTGGTGGTCCATGTCAGCTGCTTTGACAACGTAACTCCAAGGAACTTTAGGTGTTCCACACTTTCCACTACCTCTCCATGTATGTGGAGGGGGTGTGTACTCCGTCCTTTGACCTCCTGAAATCAATGATCATCTCTTTTGTTTTAGAAGTGTTAAGGACCAGGTCATTGTCCTTACACCACTCTATCATTATCAGCAAATTTGCTGATCCAATTTACCACAGTATCATCCAAATCATTGATATAGTTGACAAATAACAATGGACCCAGCACTGATCCCTGAAGCACACTATTAGTCGCAGGCCTCCACTCAGAGAAGCAATCCTCCACTACCACTCTCTGGCTTCTCCCATTGAGCCAATGTCTAATCCAATTTACTACCTCACCATGTATACCTCGCGACGGAATCTTCCTAACTAACCTCCCATGCGGGACCTTGTCAATGGCCTTACTGAAGTCCATGTAGACGACATCCACTGCCTTCCCTTCATCCACTTTCCTTGTAACCTCCTTGAAAAACTCTAATAGATTTGTTAAACATGACCTACCATGCACCTACCGTGTTGACTCTCCCTAATAAGTCCCTGTCTATCTAAGTACTTGTAGATCCTAACTCTTAGTACTCCTTCCAATAATTTACCCACTACCAACGTCAAACTTACCGGTCTATAATTTCCTGGATTACTTTTAGAGCCTTTTTTAAATAATGTAACAACATAAGCTATCCTCCAATCCTCTGGCACCTCACCCACAGATACTGACATTCTAAATATATCTGACAGGGCCCTGCAATTTCAACACTAATCTCCTTCAAGGTCCGAGGGAATACCCTGTCAGGTCTTGAGGATTTGCCTCAAGATAGCAAGCACTTCCTCCTTTTCAATTTGTATAGGTTCCATGACCTCACTACTTGTTTGCCTTATTTCCATTGACTCCATGCCAGTTTCCTTAGTAAATACAAATGCAAAAATAATCATTTAATATCTCCCCCACTGCTTTTGGTTCCATACATAGTCAACCATTCTGATCTTCAAGAGGACCAATTTTATCCCTGACTATCCTTTTGTTCTTAATATACCTGTAGAAGCTCTTTGGATTATCCTTCACCTTGACTGCCAAAGCTACCTCATATCTTCTTTTAGCCCTCCTGATTTCTTTCTTAAGTATTTTTTGCACTTCTTATACTCCTCAAATACCTTATTTGCTCCCTGTTTCCTATGCATGTCATACATCTCTCTCTTCTTCTTTATCAAGTTCCAATATCCCTTGAGAACCAAGGTTCCTTATTCTTATTCACTTTGTCTTTAATCCTGACAGGAACATACAAACCCTGCACTCTCAAAATTTCTCCTTTGAAGGCCTCCCACTTACCAACGACATCCTTGCCAGAGAACAACCTGTCCCAATCCACGCTTTTTAGATCCTTTCTCATTTCTTCAAATTAGTCCTTTTTCCAGTTTAGAACCTCAGCCCGAGGACCAGATCTATCTTTATCCATGATCAAGTTGAAACTAATGGTGTTATGATCACTGGAACCAAAGTGTTCCCCTACACACACTTCTGTCATCTGTCCTAATAGGAGATCTAATATTGCATCCTCTCTAGTCGGTTCCTCTATATATTGATCTAGAAAACTTTCCTGAACACATTTTACAAACTCTAATCCATCTAGACCTTTAACTCTATGGGAGTCCCAATTAATGTGTGGAAAATTAAAATCCCCTACTATCACAGCTTTACGTTTCCTGTAGTTGTCTGCTATCTCTCTGCAGATTTGCTCCTCCAATTCTCGCTGACTATTGGGTGGTCTATAATACAACCCCAGTAATGTGGTCATACCTTTCCTGTTTCTCAGCTCCACCCATATGGCCTCGGTAGACAAGCCCTCTAATCTGTCCTGCCTGAGCACTGCTGGAACATTTTCCCTGACTAGCAATGCCATCCTTCCCCCACCCCCCCACCACCCTTCATTCCTCTGTCTCTATCACGTCTGTAACATCAGAACCCTGGAACATTAAGCTGCCAGTCCTGCCCCTCCTGCAGCCGTTTCACTAATGGCTACAATGTCATAATTCCACGTGTCATTCCACGCCCTCAGCTTGTCAGCCTTCCCCACAATACTCCTTGCATTGAAATAGACACACCTCAGAAGATTATTACCACCACACACAACCCTTCTATTTGTGACTTTGCATGAGACTTTAACATCATTTATTTTCACCCCTGCTCCACTATCTACTCTGGCACTCTGGTTCCCATCCCCCTGCAAATCTAGTTTAACCACCCCACCAATAGCACTAACAAACCTCCCTGCAAGGATATTGGTCCCCCTGTAGTTCAGGTGTAACCCGTCTCTCTTGTATAGGTCCCACCTGCCCCAGAAGAGGTCCCAATGATCCTGAAATCTGAAACCCTGCCCCCTACACCAGTTCCTCAACTACATATTCATCCTCCAGAGCATTCTATTCTTACCCTCACTGGCACATGGCACTGGTAGCAATCCTGAGATTACCACCCTCGAGGTCCTGCTTTTTAACTTCCTACCAAGCTCTGTATACTCACTCTTCAGGACCTCGTCACTCTTTCGTTCTACGTCATTGGTACTGATGTGTACCATGACAATCTAGCTGCTCACCCTCCCATTTCAGAATGCTGTGCACGTGATCAGAGACATCCCTGACCCTGGTACCTGGGAGGCAACAAACCATCCTGGAGTCTCTGTCGTGACCACAGAACCTCCTATCTGTACCTCTAAATATCGAGTCCCCTATCACTACTGCTCTCCTCTTCCCCCCTCCCTGCTGCACTGCAGAACCAGACTCAGTGCCAGAGATCCGGCTTCCGCAGTTTGTCCCAGGTAAGTCATCCCTCCCAACAGTATCCAAATCGGTATACTTGTTGTTAAGGGGAATAGCCACAGGGAAGCCCTGCTCTGCCTGCCCTTTCTCCTTCCCTCGCCTGACGGTAACCCAAATACCTGTGCACTGGAATAACTACCTCCCTGTAGCTACTATCTATAAACACCTCATTCTCCCAAATGATCCAGAGGTCATCCAACTCCTGCTCCAGTTCCCTAACATGGTTTGTTAGGAGTTGCAGCTGGATGCACTTCCTGCAGGTGTCATTGTCAGGGACACCAGAGGTCTCCCTGACTTCCCACATCCTGCAAGAGAAGCATTCCAACATCCTGCCTGGCATTCTCTCTACTCTAAACGATCATAAATAAAACTTACCGGAACCTATCCTCGCCTCTGCCTGGTCACGCCGAAGCCTGTTGAGCCAAAGCCATCCCACTCTGCCTCAGTCCACTCCGACAATGGCCGCTGTATATGGCGGTCTTTTTTTTTAACCTTTGATGAGCTACGTCACGCTCCTGCACAGTTTAGCCTCTTTTCCCAAATCTGTAAAAAAAAGGCTTCTCTCCGAGATGCCTTTACTTCTTCACTGTCCGCCTCTTGCTTCAAATTAAAAGACCATTGAAAAATTCCTCTCCTTTTTAAACCTTTGGCACGCTACATCACTTGCCCATGTAGTCTAGCCTCTTTTCCCTGATCTGTTAAAAAAATGGTTTCTCTCCATTTCTTCAAAGAATTCCAACAGATTTGTCAGGCAAAATTTTCCCTTGAGGAAACCATTCTGACAATGGCCTATTTTATCATGTGCCTCCAAGTACCCAAAACCACATCCTTCACAATTGACTTCAACATTTTCCCAACCTCGAACATCAGACTAACTGCCCTATAATTTCCTTTCTTCTGTTGTTCTCCTTTCTTGTAGAGTGGAGTGACATTTACAATTTTTCCAGTCCTCCAGAACCATGTCATTCTTGAAAGACCAGCTTCCATGGAGAAGGATCTTCTATAGGCCTTTGAGTACCAGTCAGATATGTTGGACCAAAATCCAGTCAGTGAAGGGCAAAACCAAAAGGTGTGTGACAATGTGACCTCCATCCCTTGAAATCTATCACACATTGGCAAGACAAAAAGATAAATCTTGTGCAACCTGAGTTTAGAATAGTGAAGACAATGGACAACTTTGAACTGGATCAGTTAGTGTCTTCCGTTAACAGAGCAGGCCCATACCATAGACAAACTCTTGTCCCAAGCAGCTTCAGATAATTCAATGCCCAATTCCTCTCTCCAGGCCTCCCTGATCTTCACAGTGGAGGCTATAGTACAACCATCAAACAAACGTACAAACTTAGAAACAAGATGCCTGGAGTCAGCAGGGTTCTTTAAGATATCAAAAAATATATTCTTCCCTGGAAGGATTTCAAAATTACAAATTTTGGATTGGACATAGTGTCTAATTTGTAAGTAATGAGAAAAGTGTGAGTGAGGCAGCTCAAATTTCTCATTTAGCAGACTAAATGTTGCAAACCGTCCCTCTATATACAGGTCTTCAATAGAAACTAGACCCTTCTCCCTCCAGGCATGCTAGATTTTGTCTAACCATGAGGGTAGAAAGGAGTGGTTGAAACAGATTGGTGTTTGTATCAGAGGTCTCTATTAGATTCAGAACACTCCTACTCTGATTTGGAATTCTGACGAAGTTTTTCAAAATGAAACTTAGACTGTTAGAAGTCCCAGGCTTTTCCAGCTTAGAGAACAGCATGGCTGGCAAAGAAGAGTTGACAACAGAGTTAGACTCCATCTATATAGCCACAAAGGGGCCCCAGGGGCTAAGTTATCCGGAGTCCCCTGTTGCCAAAACATTAGAGCCCTAACATTAACAGCCCAGTAATAGTGTCCAAATACAGGTAATCCCAGCCCTCCTTCAGACTTGGGCTTTTGCAAATGAATTTTCAAAGTCCTGTAGTTCTTGTAATTTCAAATGTAAGACAAAATCATGGAGTCAAACTCTTTAAAGAAGGCTGATGTGAGAAAAATGTGGAGATTTTGACAAAGATAGAGAAACCTAGGAAGGGAGACCATTTTAATTGAATTTATGCAGCCAATCATGGACAAAGGTAGGGTTTTCCAACTTTCTATATTCTAAGTTTTGAGAGAAACTCTGCGAAGTTTAATTTAAATATTAGTTTAGGATCTTTGGGTATTAACAAGCCAAGATAGGTAAGGTGATTTTTAACTACTTTAAACGGGACACTTTAAAAAAAAACCGGTGTGTAGACGTCAGAGAGGGGCACCAAGTCTCTTCTTGTCCAATTGATTGAGTATCCTGATAGTCTGCCAAAGGAGCTGATTAAATCTAGAAGAAGGGGGACTGACTTTTCTGAATTTTGAAAGTACAATATCATATCATCGGCATATAAACTAATAAGTGTTTCAATACCTTCCACTTTCAAACCCACAATATTTGAGTGACTTCTTATTTTAGGGTGAGGGGCACTACTGCAATGGTAAAGAGGGTGGCAAGAGAGGGCAACTCTGCTGAACTGAACAGTGTAGGGGAAACATAGTTGAATTGTCGCTATTGGTTATGATAGAGCATATTGGGCTGGCGTATATCAATTTTACCCAAGATATAAATGTCTCGCCAAACCCAAATCTGTACAGTGACTCAAACATGTAAGGCCACTCAATCTGGTCAGAAGCCTTCTGTGCATCAAGGTTGCAGCTCCACTGGCTTTCCCATGATCAGCATACATAGTATTAAGGAGGCATCTGACATTGGAAAAAGAGAAACTGCCTGGAATGAATCTGATATGATCAGAATGGATGATAAATGACAAGTGCTTATTTAGCCAGCTAGCCAGCATTTTAGTTATTACTTTTCTATCGAAGTTCTGGAGTGCAACTGGGCCTGTAGCTGGCCAGGTCTGTTTCCTCTTTACCTTTCTTTAGAATGAGGGAAATGTTAGCCTTGTACAATGTTTTAGGCAAGGCTTTGTCTCTCTGAGAGCAAGATATCATTCTGAGGAGGACTGAGGCGAGGATATCACAGAATTTTTTATAAAATTCGCAGCAAAATCCATCCGACCCAGCTGCCTTGCCGGACGGAAATGACTTAATGGGAGAGGTTATTTCTTCCAATGTGAAGTCAAAACCTAGGTCCTTCCTGGCAACGTCACTGAGTTTCGGCATTACAAGAGAGTCAAAGAAGTCATTCAAGTTAGATTGAGTGGCAGCACATTTAGAGGTGTAGAGTTCACTGTAAAATTCTTTAAAACAGTCATTTACCTCCTTGGGGTTAGATAACAGGGTGCCCACCCTTGATCTAATGCAGTGGGTTGATCTTGAGGCTTGGGCGCCCCTAAGTTGCTGCACCAGGAGCACCCCAGTCTTGTCCCCCATTTCAAAATGCTTTTGTCTTAATTTTAAAAGGTTATTTATTTGACTGCCCAAGATGCAACTGTACTCATATTTAAGCTTCATTATATCTTATTACAGTCTTCAGAGGATTTTGAGACTTGGTATATTGCTTCAAGGGTTGGAAGAGCATTTTAATCTCTAATAATTGCCCCTCTCTCTCTTTCTTAGCAGCAAATTCATATGAAATTATATACCCATGAATTACAACTTTTAATGTCTCCCAGAGTGTGGAATCTGACACTTCGCCACTATCGTTAATTTCTATGAAATCTTTTAATCTGGTGGTGATGTTTTCAATAAATTTCTTATCAGTGAGGAGGGAAGGGTTAAAACACCAGGAGTAGATTCATTTGGGAAGGGAGAGATTTAGGGACATTGTCAAGGGGCTATGATCAGAAACTAATATATTATATTTTATATCGGTGACATGAGAAATTAAATGAGAGCCAAACCAAAAAGTAGTCTATTCCACTATAGGCTAACTTTGAGGAGATGCGAAAGGATTTAGAGAGAGTGGATTGGGTCAAGTTGTTTTATGGGAAGGATGTAACAGAGAAATGGAGGTCATTTAAGGGTGAAATTATGAGGGTACAGAATCTTTGTGTTCCTGTTAGGTTGAAAGGAAAGGTTAAAGGTTTGAAAGCACCATGTTTTTCAAGGGATATTAGAAACTTGGTTCGGAAAAAGTGGGATGTCTACAATAGATATAGGCAGCATAGAGTAAAGGAATTGCTCAAGGAGTATAAAGAATGTAAAAGGAATCTTAACAAAGAGATTAGAAAAGCTAAAAGAAGATACGAGGTTGGTTTGGCAAATAAGGTGAAAGTAAATCCAAAAGGTTTCTACAGTTATATTAAAAGCAAGAGGATAGTGAGGGATAAAATTGGTCCCTTAGAGAATCAGGGTGGTCAGCTATGTGTGGAGCCGAGGGAGATGGGAGAGATTTTGAATGATTTCTTCTCTTCGGTATTCACTAAGGAGAAGGATATAAAATTGTGTAAGGTGTGGGAAACAAGTAAGGAAGTTATGGAACCTATGACAATTAAAGAGGTGGAAGTACTGGCGCTTTTAAGAAATTTAAAAGTGGATAAATCTCCGGATCCTGACAGGATATTCCCCAGGACCTTGAGGGAAGTTTGTGTAGAGATAGCAGGAGCTCTGATGGAGATCTTTCAGATGTCATTAGAAACGGGGATTGTGCCGGAGGATTGGCGTATTGCTCATGTGGTTCCGTTGTTTAAAAAGGGTTCTAGAAGTAAGCCTAGCAATTATAAACCTGTCAGCTTGACATCAGTGGTGGGTAAATTAATGGGAAGTATTCTTAGAGATAGTATTTATAATTATCTGGATAGACAGGATCTGATTAGGAGTAGCCAGCATGGATTTGTGCATGGAAGGTCATGTTTGGCAAACCTTATTGAATTTTTTGAAGAAGTTACAAGGAATGTTGATGAGGGTAAGGCAGTGGATGTAGTCTATATGGACTTCAGCAAGGCCCTTGACAAAGTTCCACATGGAAGGTTAGTTAAGAAGGTTCAGTCGTTAGGTATTAATGCTGGAGTAATAAAATGGATTCAACAGTGGCTAGATGGGAGATGCCAGAGAGTAGTGGTGGATAATTGTTTATCGGGATGGAGGCCAGTGACTAGCGGGGTGCCTCAGGGATCTGTTTTGGGCCCAATGTTGTTTGTAATATACATAAACGATCTGGACGATGGGGTGGTAAATTGGATTAGTAAGTATGCCGATGATACTAAGGTAGGAGGTGTTGTGGATAATGAGGTGGGTTTTCAAAGCTTGCAGGGAGATTTATGCCGGTTAGAAGAATGGGCTGAATGTTGGCAGATGGAGTTTAATGCTGAGAAGTGTGAGGTTATACACTTTGGCAGGAATAATCCAAATAGAACATACAGGGTAAATGGTAGGGCATTGAGAAATGCAGTGGAAAAGAGAGATCTAGGAATAACAGTGCATAGTTCCCTGAAGGTGGAGTCTCATGTAAATAGGGTGGTGAAGAAGGCTTTTGGAACGCTGGCCTTTATAAATCAGAGCATAGAGTACAGAAGTTGGGATGTAATGTTAAAATTGTACAAGGCATTAGTAAGGCCAAATTTGGAATATTGTGTACAGTTCTGGTCACCAAATTATAGGGAAAATATCAATAAATTAGAGAGAGTGCAGAGACGATTTACTAGGATGTTACCTGGGTTTCAGCACTTAAGTTACAGAGAAAGGTTGAACAAGTTAGGTCTCTATTCATTGAAGCGTAGAAGGTTGAGGGGGGATTTGATCGAGGTATTTAAAATTTTGAGAGGGATAGATAGAGTTGACGTGAATAGGCTGTTTCCATTGAGAGTAGGGGAGATTCAAATGAGAGGACATGATTTGAGAGTTAGGGGGCAGAAGTTTAAGGGAAACACGAGGGGGTATTTCTTTACTCAGAGAGTGATAGCTGTGTGGAATGAGCTTCCTGTAGAAGTAGTAGAGGCCAGTTCAGTTGTGTCATTTAAGGTAAAATTGGATAGGTATATGGACAGGAAAGGAGTGGAGGGTTATGGGCTGAGTGCGGGTAGGTGGGACTAGGTGAGATTAAGAGTTCAGCACGGACTAGGAAGGCCGAGATGGCCTGTTTCCATGCTGTGATTGTTATATGGTTATATGATTTGTGAACATGAGAATATCAAGAATATTCCTTGTCGGTAGGATGTTGAACTTGCCAGATGTCTACTAAATTCCTAGATTTAATCAAATTGTTTAGGACCTGCACTGACACGATATTTGGGGGCGGGCGGGAAGACAGTCTACCTAAGTATGGATCTAGGTAGCAATTCAAGTCACCACCAATAATTATATTTGGATTACTGGCATCCGGAAGTAAGTCAAAAACTTTCCTAAAAAAATTTGGCTCACCTGTGACCGTAAATATTAAGGAAGGTTAGCAGAAATGAATTAATGGTGCCAGAGGCCATGATATACCTGCCAAGAGGATACGTGGTCATGGAAGTGAGTTGAAATGGAATATTTTTCCTAAAGAGGATAGCCACACCACGGGCATGAGAAGTAAATGGTGACTGGTAAACCTGCGATATCCAGCTAGACCTCAATCTGCGTTGCTCAGTTACAAACGTGCTTTGATATGGGTTTCCTGTAGAAAAATCACATCTGCAAATAGAGATTTGAGATGTCTAAAAACTTTATCCCTCTTAACAACTTGACCAAGCCCCTTAACATTCCACGAGACTACTGCAATATCTTTGCCCCCCAGCTGCATTCTACGATGAGACCTCTGCATATGAGAATAAAAGAGAGATTATTGCAGTTGAGCACAAACATAGTAAACAGTGCAAAATGGCTGGCAGCCTCATAAAAACACAACGTACAAAAAAGAACAAAAACATGTCTGAGCCATAAACAAGAACAACACACCCTAACCCACCCCCCGTATCTCCCTAAACCAGACACATAGTTCCCCATTTCCATCCAAAAGGGAGCTGCTGGGCAGGTAAGTAACATTACACAATTATCATAAACTCCCTCTGCGAGAAAATTTATAATGCAAATTATATAATACCGTTAAACATGTGCTATTAGGGCATAGGTAGCAATCCAGAGCTCACAACCCTAGAGGTCCTGCTCATTAATTTAACACCTAACTCCCAGAGCTCCACCTCAAATTCCAACCCTCAAACTCCACCCCCCTCAAACCCCACACCTCAATCCCCAAGCCTCAAACTCCACACCTCAAACCCATGCCTCAAACTGCACACCTTAGACTCCACATCTGATAAGCCACCCCAAAAACTCCACCCTTCAACCTTCAAACACAACCCCTCAAACTGCATGGCTCAAACTACACGTCTCAATCTCCACGCAACCATCTCCATCCTTCAAGCTTAATCTCTCAAACTCTACCACTCAAACACAACCTCTCAAACTCCATCCCTTAAACTCCATGGCTCAGGCTCCACCCCTCAAAACTCCACACCTCAAACTCCATCCCCTAAGGATCCACACCTCAAATGCCACTCCTCAAAACCATGCCTCAAACTCAATGCATCAAACACGAGCCCCCAAACTCCAATCGTCAAGCTCCATAATTGAAACTGCATTTCTGATAGCCCACCCTTCAAACTCCACATCTGATAGCCCAACCCTTGAACTCAATCCTTCAAACTCCAACCTTCAAACATTCAAGCCCCACCCTAACCCTAACCCTAACCCTCATGTCAGGGTTTGCGGGGGTGAGTCCAGGATTAATTGGGGTGTGTCTAGGGCTAGTGGGGATGTGCGCACCCCTGGACCTTAGGATTAGGTTTGAGTGTAGGATTGGTGGATGTATATGTGTGGCTGGGAGACACAAGGCTGCGGAGTTTTGAGTGGTGAGGTATAAGGTCCAATGCCAGATAGAGCAGTGTAGCGGAGTCAGTTTAATCTGGCCCATACCTTTCAATATTGTGGTCCAATACCACTTGGTTTAATGAATCGGGTGTGCGCTGGGAAAAATCATCAGTAATGCAACCTCAGGTCACTGGGTGTTTTGGGTCTTTAATCATTAGACAGCCTCCCCCATGTGACCCAGCCAGGATTGGATGATCAGGCCTTGCTTGTGTTTATCCCATGGACAAACAGAATGAGAGGCATGTAATTCTGAGGGTAATTATATTTTAAAACAGCGTTACCTGGCATCTGTATGCCTGGGATTGCATGGGTTAAATAGTGTTTACTGGGGACTTAGTATCACTTCATCTTAGTAGTGACTTGTTTTCTGTGGACCCAGCTTGGGTTTAACTTATTGGTTCTCTCTCACCTTTTGGGTATATTGGCATTTTTCTTGGCATTTCATGGACTGGGAAAATGAAGAGCACGTCACTGTAAGGTTAGGTTGAGAGTATTAGGGCAGTGGGCGAATAAGCCCTAGTATGCTTTTTGAACTCGTCACTTGAGATTCAGTATCACGACACCCTGCAACTTTGATCTGGCACACACCTTCATTCACAAGGTCCAAAGCTTACCTTTCTTAGATATTTCTCCTCCCAACACAGGTCATTGGGTGTGTGGGGTTGTGGCCCGGGTTAAGCAGGGGTGTGCCTTGGGTTAGTGGGGAGTGTGCACCCATTTTGACTTTAGGATTAGGTTTCAGGATAGGCATTACGGATGTATATGTGGATCGGGGAGCGGTAAGGTTCTAGAATTTTGTGCAGTGAGGTTGGAGGTGCTATGGTGGATAGGGTAGTGTTTTGGAGCCAGTTTAATCTGCCCCATGCCTTTCATTCCCAAGGTCCGACACCACTTGGTTTAATGAACAGTGTGTGTACTGGGAGACATCAAAAGCAATGCAACCTCAGATCATTGGGTGTTTCAGGATTTTAATGATTACACAGCTCACCAAGGAAACTGAGGTAGGATTGATCAGGCCCGGCTTGTGTTTATCCCAAGGACCAAGATAATGAGAGGCATGTGTTAGGGTTAGGTTGAGAGTATGCAGGCAGTAGGCAAATCGGCCCTCTTGTGCATTTTGATCTCGTCACTTGAGATTCAGTTTCACACGACCCTGACACTTTGAACTGGCCCACGCCTTCATTAACCAGGTCCAGATTGCCTTTGTTGAAACTTGCCCCTCCTGACATAGTACATCGGATTTGTGGGGGGTTTGTAAGGGTTAATGAGGGTGTGCTTAGGGTTTGTGGGGCTGAAGCCAGGGTTAATCGGGAAGTACCAAGGGTTTGTGGGGATGTGTGCCCCTTTTGGACCTTAGGATTAGGTTTGGATGTTGGGCTGGTGGATAGGGTTAGGGTAAGGTTGAGAGTATTTGGGCAGTGAGCGAATCAGCCCTCTTGTGCTTTTTGATCTCATCACTTGAGATTCAGTTTCACACAACCCTGCCACTTTGGTCTAGCCCACACCTTCATTAGGGTTTATGTAACAGTCCTTTGCCTTTCTTGGATCTTGCCCCCCCCCCCCCCCGACACAGGATATCGAGTTTGTGGGGCTTTGGCCAGGGTTAATCGATGCTTGCCTCGGGTTTATGGTGGTGTGTAGGAGGATTGGAGATGTCAGGTTTAGGGATAGGGCAAAGGACTGTTACATAAACCCTTTAGTGGGGTGTGGCTTAGGTTCTTTGAGGTGCCGTCTGATTTAGTTTGGATGCACAGAAGTTAAGACTGGGTGAAGGGTGGGGTTGGGGATGTTTGTGGGGTGGTGTGGTATTGGTGATGTGGTGTGAAGTTGGCTCCCTGGTGGGGAGTGGACTCAAGATTATGGGGGAGTATAGGAGGGTTAGAGGTGTTTGGATTAGGAGTATGGCTGGGAGGTGGGGCTGTGGGACCTTGCAGTGGAGGGCATGGTTCAAGGAGCACCTGAGCTGCTCATGGGTGTTGCATGAGAGGGAATGGTGGGGGCTGCAGTAATGTAAGCCCCTTTGTGGGGTCTGGCTTGGGGTATTTCAGGTGCTGTCTGGTTTATTTGCGTGGTCAATTGGAAGTTAGTATTAGGGTGAAGTGGAGAGTTGGGGATGCTTATGGGGTGGCGTGGTACTGCTGATGTGAAGGTGAACCTGGCTCCCTGGTGGGGAGAGGGCCTGGGTTTCTAAGGGTGTGCAGGAGCATTGGCGGTTAGGGTTAGAGTTTGGGGGCTAGGGGTTAGAGGTTAGGTTGAGAGAATTTGGGCAGTGAGTGAATCAGCCTTCTTGTGCCTTTTTGATCTCATCACTTGAGATTCAGTCTTACACCACCCTGCCACTTTGATCTGCCCCACACCTTCATTTACCAGGTCCAACACTTGCCCCCCCCCCCACCGACAAAGGACATCGAGTTTGTGGGGGTGTGACCAGGGTTAATCGGTATGTGCCAAGTGTTTTTGGTGGTGTGTGCCACTTTTGGACCTTAGGATTAGGTTTGAGTGTTGGGCTGGTGGATGTATATGTGTGGCTGGAAGAGATAAGGCTGCAGAGTGTTGCGTGGTGATGTATGAAGTGCTATAGCATATTGGCTCGTATGGGGAAGCCAGGTTAATCTGGCCCATGCCTTTCATTATTGTGGTCCGACACCACTACGTTCAACGAACTGGGTGTGCGCTGGGGCCCCTCATCAGTAATGCATCCTCGGATCGTCAGGTGTTTCGGGCCTTTAATCATCAGACATCCTCCCCATGGTGGCCCAGCCAGGGCTGATCAGACCCATCTTGTGTTTTTCCCATGGACCAGCATAATGAGAGTCATGTAATTCTGTGGGTAATGATATTTTTAATCCTCATTACCTGGCATCTGTATGCCTGGGATTGCAGGGGTTAAACTGACAGTGTTTACTGGGCATTCAGCATAACTGCACCTGAGTTTAGTACTGACTTGTTTTCTGTGGCCCCATCTTGGGTTTAATTTACTGGTTCTCTCTTGACTTATGGGTATCTTGGCTTTCTTATTGGCATTTCGTGGGCCGGGAGAATGAAGAGCGTGTCACTGTAAGGTTAGGTTGAGATTATGCGGGCAGTGGGCGAATCAGCCCTCTTGTGCTTTTTGAGCTCATCACTTGAGATGCAGTTTCATGCAACCCTACCACTTTATTCTGCCCCACGCCTTCATTAACCAGCTCCAACACTTGCCATTGTTGGATCTTGCCTCTCCGCGTTAGGGTTAGTCATGATTAGAGTCATTCTGCAGAACACTACCAGCTGGGAGTGTTGTGCACATCTAACCTGTCATTACAGCATGTCACCACCAGGTGGGAGTGTTGCCCACATCTGATCTGTCATTATGGCAGGACCCCATCAGGTGGGAGTGTTGTCTAAATGGGATCGGTCCTTGCAGCAGGACACCAGCAAAGGACATTACCAGTTGGGAATGTTATCCACTGCGGACCGGTCATTGTGGCAGAACACCACCAGCTCAGAGTGTTGTAGAAAGCCGAACTGTCATTGTGCCAATACACCACCAGGCAGGAGTATTGTCCACAGCGGAACTGTCATTGCAACAGCACACCACCAGGTTGGAGTGTTGTCCACAGAGGGTATGTCATTACAAGAGAACACCAACAGGTCGGACTGTTGTCGACAGCGGAACTGTCATTGCTACAGGACACCACCTGGTGAGAGTCATGTCCACACTGGACCTGTCATTAAGGCAAGATACCATCAGTGCGAGTGTTGTCCACAGGAGATCTGTTGTTATAGAAGGACACCACCAGGTGGGAGTGTTGTCCATGTTGTTGTTGTTCATCCTTCGGAGTCGAAGACAACCACGACTTCTGTCAGGTGGAGGATTTGTGACTGTGGGTCTGGAGGTGACTGGTGAGGCCAATCTGGGCCCTGAAAGCTCGCCCACATGTGGGACGCATGAGGGTAGGTGCTGCAGTGGAAGTGGAGGCAGCTTGAGCCTTGCGCGCGCTTCCTCTGAGCCTCTGCGGTGCATCTGATTTCTGCTGCATACACTCCTTTAGTGGTCCTGCTCCACCAGGTTGGGCGGTCCAGAGCAAGCGATTCCCAGCTACTGGGATTGATGTTGAGGTCTTTGAGGGACACTTTGAGGCAGTCTTTGAAACTTCTTCTGCCCTCCAACTGTGCGCTTGCCCTGGCTCAGCTCTCCATACAGCAGCTGTTTTGGTAGTTGACTGCCAGACATCCTGATGACATGGCCAGCCCATCTGGCTTGGGCTTTCTGTAGGAGGGTGTAGATGCTGTGGGTGTTAGCCCGCTCCAGGACCTCTGTGTCTGGGACTTTGTCCTGCCATCGTATGTGGAGAAGTCTGCGGAGGCAGCTCAAATGGAAGTGGTTGAGCTGTTTAGCGTGTCTGCTGTAGACAGTCCAGGTCTCGCTGGCATAGAGGAGGGTGGTGAGAACCACTGCTCGGTAGACCTTCAGCTTGGTGGTAAGGCTGAGTCCTCTCCGCTCCCATACATTCTCACGGAGTCTCCCAAAGGCGGCACTGGCTTTGGCAATTCTGTTGCTGATCTCTGCATCTATGTTCACCTCTCGTGATAGAGTACTGCCCAGATAAGTAAAGCTGTCGACTGCCAGCAGCTTCTGCCCCTTTACTGTGATGTGTGGTTCTTAGTAGGACTTTCCAGGTGCGGGCTAGTACATAACTTCAGTCTTTTTGGTGCTGATTGTAAGTCCAAAGTTGTCACAGGCTTGTGAGAGGCAATCCATTTCTCTCTGCATCTTCTGCTCTGTGCTGGCGTTGAGGGCGCAATCATCAGTGAATAAGAAGTCTCTAATGATGGTCTCCTTCACCTTTGTAACAGCCTGTAGATGCCGGAGGTTGAATAGCCCACCACCAGTCCTGTATCTGATGTGTATACCATCCTGACAATTGCGGAAGGCATCAGTCAGCATAGCAGAGAAGACCATGCTAAAGAGTGTAGGGGCGAGAATGCATCCTTGCTTCAAACTGTTCATCACTGGGAAGGCTTCTGACTCGTCACCATCATCCAAAACTTTCACCATCATGCCATTGTGGAACTGCCGAACAATCGTAATGAACCTGCTAGGGCAGCCAAACTTCTCCATTATCTTCCATAAGCCATCTCTGCTGACCGTATCAAATGCCTTGGTCAGATCGACGAAGGTCATAAAGAGGTCGTTGTGCTGCTCTTGACATTTTTCCTATGTTACGTACCCCGTAACTGGATGTCAGACCAGCAGAGAAAGAAGAATCCGTTGGAGTCTGGTGGTACTATATTCAAAAGTGTTTATTAGTAAACTAAACAATACAGTATCAAAAAAAATGAAAATATACATATAAAACAAGTTAGCAGTGATAAACCTAAAAGTGTAGGAATAATAATAAGCAATAATACACAAGCTCTGTCGATGTTTAGGGGTAAATGAATTGTCATAGAAAAGTATAAAGTTCAGTTCAGTTCATACATGCTGAGGTAGTTATGGTTGTTGTGTTGTAATTGTTAGAGAGAGTGAGAGCGAGAGTTGCAGCAGGCAAACCTTCTGTGGCTTTCTTTAGCCCTTCGTGTCATTGTGGCCATTCAGTTATGACCCCTCCGTCCTTCAGCTCGACCGTTCTTCTGTGGTGAACTCATCACTCTGGCATGAGTGGACCCACACACAAGTCCCCACCGGCCATACTGCAACACTGTGAGCTTTATTGACTGATCTCCTGATTCGGTCTCTGAAACACCCACCTTTCTGTGGGTTCACAACACTCAGTCAGTGTCCACTGGTGTGTCTGAGGGGTGTCTCTCCAGACCTGTCTTTTATCCCTACTAACGGGGTTTCAGCTAGCCATCAACTTTGAATGACTGTCCATCAAATCAGGCCACTCCTGCTGTCTCCTGAGGAATGTTAACAAGCAAAATAAAGTCCTTGTAGTGAAAGGTAAATAATCCAGGAAGAGTCAAAATACAATAGATCAACAATCTCTCTCTCCCTCTTATCTGCAGCAGATGTCCTTGCCTGGGTTTCATCTCTCTCGCTCAGTAGCAGCATAGCAATAGCAATAGTTCATAGTTCTCGGGGGGTGGGGTGGAAATGGTTAACTCTGTACACCAGTTTCCATCAGGTCTGTTTATCACTCATAACACCTGGAGTTGGCGTGCAGCAAATATCATGTCGACAGTTCCATGCTCTGCACAGAAGCCACACTGGCTTTCTGGGAGGAGACCTTGCTCAAGGTGTTGGAGAAGGCAATTAAGCAGGACGCGAGCCAAGATCTTCCCAGCTATGGACAGGAGGGAGGTGCCTCAGTGACTGTCACAAGACTGGCAGTTGACTTTCCTATTGTAGATGTGGACTACACTGGCATCTTTCAACTGTTGCGGAACCTTTCCTTCATTCCACATAGACTGGAAGAGCTCAGTCAGCTTCTGCATCATGAATGGGCCTCCTGCTTTGTAGACTTCAGCAGGGATTGCATCTGATCCTGGTGCTTTGCTACAAGAAAGTTGCCAGATGGCTTTTCTGACTTCTTCTGTGGGGAGGTTGTCAAGGTGCAGGTTGATCACCACCTGAGGTAGGCGAGCAATAGCCTCATCATTGATTTTGGCAGGGCGGTTGAGTACCTGGTTGAAGTGTTCAGCCCATCTCTCCAAAATTTGCTTTTTCTCTGTCAGCAGCCGAGTCCCATCTGCACTAAGGAGTGGGGAGGAGCCAGAGGACTGAGGTCCATACATAGCCTTCAAAGCGTCGTAGAAACGCTTGGTGTCGTGACTGTCTACGTAGCCCTGGATCTCATCTGCCTTATTGCTGAACCAGACATCCTGCATCTCACGGAGTTTCTTCTGCACTTCCCGTCATAGCAGGTTTGACATTACAGCAGGACACCACCAGTTGGGTGTGTTGTCCACATCTGATCTGTCGTTACGGCAGGACACCATCAGGTGGGAGTGTTGTAGAAAGCCGAACTGTCATTGCGACAGCACACAAACAGGTTGGAATGTTGTCCACAACCGAACTGTTATTGTGACAGGTCACCATGATGTTTAATGTTGTCCAGAGCGGACCTGTCATTGTGGCAGGACACTACAGGATGGGACTGTTATGGAACTGTTAATGCTACGGGACATCACCAGGTGAGAGTCATGTCCACACTGGACCTGTCATTAAGGCAAGACACCACCAGTGCGAGTATTGTCCACAGGGGATCTGTTGTTATGGCAGGACACCATCAGGTGGGAGTATTGTCTATAGCCGAACTATCTTTGTGGCAGGACACCTCAAGGTGCAAGTGTCATCTACATGGGATCAGTCCTTGCGGCAGGACACCAGCAGGTGGGACTGTTGTCAACAGCGGAACTGACAGGGAGAGTCAGCGTTCGGCAGGACACCACGATGTGGGAATGTTATCCACAGTGGACCAGACATTGTGGCAGGACACAATGTAGCTATCCCAAGCCCTAACCCTAATCCTAACCATAATGCCAGTGTTGTCCACAGCGGGCATGTCATTACAGCAGAATTCCACCTGGTCAGAGTGATGTCGACAGCTGAAATGTCACTGTGGCAGGGTACCCAGGTGGGAATGTTGTTCGTAGCGGAACTGTAATTGTGGCAGGACTCCACCAGGTGGGAATATTGTCCATATCGAAATTGTCATTCTGCCAGAACACTACCAGGTGGGAGTGTTGTGCACATCTAACATGTCTTTATGGCAGGACACGACCGCCTCCATTAACCGGGTCCAACACTTGCCTTTGTTGAATTTTGCCCCTCTTGACATAGGACATCAGGTTTTTGGGGTTATAGCAAGCATTAATTGGGCTGTGCTTAGGGTTGGTGGGGCTGAAGCAGGGGTTAATTGGGAAGTGCCTAGGGTTTGTGGGGGTGTGTACCCCTTTTGGACTTTAGGATTAGGATTGAGTGTTGGGCTGGTGGATGCATATATCGGGTTTGTGGGGGTTTAGCAAGGGTTAATCGGGGTGTGCGTAGGGTTTATTAACCCTGAAGCCAGGGTTAATCGGGAATTGCCTCGGGTTAGGTTGAGATTATGCGGGCAGTGAGCGAATCAGCCCTCTTGTGCTTTTTGATCTCGTCACTTGAGATTCAGTTTCATGTGACCCTGCCACTTTGAACTCGCCCATGCCTTCATTAACCAGGTCCAGCACTTGCCTTTGTTGAATCTTGCCCCCCTTGACATAGGATATCTGGTTTGTGGGAGCTTAGCAAGGGTGAATCGGGGTGTGCTTAGTGTAAGGGTTAGGTTAAGATTATGCGGGCAGTGGGCAAATCAGCCCTTTTGTGCTTTTTGATCTCGTCACTTGAGATTCAGTTTCACGCGACCCTACCACTTTGAACTGGCCCACGCCTTCATTAACCAGGTCCAACACTTGAATTTGTTGAATCTCGCCCCCCTTGACATAGGATATCCAGATTGTGGGGGATTAGCAAGGGTTAATCGAGGAGTGCCTAGGGTTTCTGGGGGTGTGTGTCCCTTTTGGACTTCAGGATTAGGTTTGAGTGTTGGGCTGGTGGAGATATGTATCGGGTTTGTGGTGGTTTAGCAAGGGTTAATCGGGGTGTGCTTACGGTTTGTGAGGCTGAAGCCAGGGGTAATCGGGAAGTGCCTAGGGTTTGTGGGGGTGTGAGCCCCTTTTGGACTTAAGGATTAGTTTTGAGTGTTGGGCTGGTGGATGTATATATCGGGTTTGTGGGGGTTTAGCAAGGGTTAATCGGGGTATACTTAGGATCTGTGGGGCTGAAGCCAGGGTTAATCGGGAAGTGCCTATGGTTTGTGGGGGTGTGTGCCACTTTTGGAAGATGCCTAGGGTTTGTGGGGGTGCGTGCCCCTTTTGGACTTTAGGATTAGGTTTGATTGTTGGGCTGGTGGACGTATATATCGGGTTTGTGGGGTTAGGTTGAAATTATGCGGGCAGTGGGCTAAAAAGCCCTCTTGTGATTTTTGATCTCACTTGAGATTCCGTTTCACGTGACCCTGCCACTTTGATCTGGCCCACGCCTTCATTAACCAGGTCCCACACTTGCCTTTGTTGAATCTTGCCCCTCTCGACATAGGATATCCGGTTTGTGGGGGTTTAGCAAGGGTTAATCGGGGTGTGCTTAGGGTTTGTGGGGGCGAAGCCAGGGCTCGTCAGGAAGTTCCTATGGTTTGTGGGGGTGTGTGCCCCTTTTGGAAGTTGCCCAGGGTTTGTGGGGGTGTGTGCCTCTTTTGGAAGTTGCCTAGGGTTTGTGGGGGTGTGTGCCCCTTTTGGAAGTTGCCTATGGTTTGTGGGGGTGTGCGCCCCTTTTGGACTTTAGGATTAGGTTTGAGTGTAGGGCTGGTGGATGTACATGTTTGGCTGGCAGAGGTTAGGCTGCAGAGTTTGAAGTATGAGCTGCTATGCTGGCTAGGCTTGTACAGGGAAGTCAGGTTAATCTGGCATTAGGGTTAGGATGAAATTATGCGGGCAGTGGGCTAAAAAGCGCGCTCGTGATTTTTGATCTCCTCACTTGAGATTCAGTTTACGTGACCCTGCCACTTTGATCTGGCCCACGCCTTCATTAACCAGGTCCCACACATGCCTTTGTTGAATCTTGCCCCTCTCGTCATAGAATATCCGGTTTGTGGGTGTTTAGCAAGGGTTATTCGGGGTGTGCTTAGGGTTTGTGGGGCCGAAGCCAGGGCTAGTCGGGAAGTGCCTAGGGTTTGTGGGGGTGTGTGCCCTTTCAGAAGTTGCCTAGGGTTTGTGGGGGTATGCGCCCCTTTTGGAATTTCCCTAGGGTTTGTGGGGGTGTGTGCCCCTTTTGGACTTTAGGATTAGGTTTGAGTGTAGGGCTGGTGGATGTACATGTTTGGCTGGCAGAGGTTAGTCTGCAGAGTTTGAAGTATGAGCTGCTATGCTGGCTGGGCTTATACAGGGAAGTCAGGTTAATCTGGCACATGCCTTTCATTATCGTGGTCCGACACCACTTGGTTCAACGAACTGGTTGTGCACTGGGGCATTAGGATTAGGGTTGGTTGCGATTATGCGGGCAGTGGGCTAATTAGCCCCCTTGTGATTTTTGATCTCGCCACTTGAGATTCAGTTTCACGTGACCCTGCCACTTTGATCTGGCCCACGCTTTCATTAACCAGGTCCAATACTTGCCTTTGTTGAATCTTGTTCCCCTTGACATAGGATATCCAGTTTGTGGGGGTTTAGCAAGGTTTAATAGGGGTGTGTTTAGGATTTGTTTGGCCAAAGCCAGGGTTAATCGGGGAGTGCCTAGGGTTTGTGGGGGCGTGTGTCCCTTTTGGACTTTAGGATTAGGTTTGTGTGCTGGGCTGGTGGAGGTATATATCGGGTATGTGGGAGTTTAGCAGGGGTCAATCGAGGTGTGCTTAGGGTTTGTGGGGCTGGAGCCAGGGCTAGTCGAGAAGTGTTTAGGGTTTGTGGGGGTTTGTACCCCTTTTGGACCTTAGGATTAGGTTTGAGTGTAGGGCTGGTGGATGTATATGTTTGATCCAGTTTGTGGGAGTCTAGTAGGGGTTAATCGGGGTGTGCTTAGGTTTTTGTGGGGCTGTGTGCCCCCTTTGGACTTTAGGATTAGGTTTGTGTGTAGGGCTGGTGGGTGCTTAGGGTTTGTGGGGGTGTGCGCCCCTTTTGGACTTTAGGGTTAGGTTTGTGTGTCGGGCTGGTGGATGTATATGTTTGGCTGGGAGGGGTTAGGCTGCCGAGTTTGAAATATGAGCTGCTATGCTTAGGGATTGTGGGGCTGAAGCCAGGGTTGATCAGGAAGTGCCTAGGGTTTGTGGGGGTGTGCGCCCCTTTTGGACTTTAGGATTAGGTTTGTGTGTAGGGCTGGTGGATGTATATGTTTTGTTGGGAGGGTTTAGGCTGCAGAGTTTGAAATATGAGCTGCTATGCCAGCTGGGCCTGTATGGGGAAGTCAGGTTAATCTGGTCGATGCCTTTCATTATCGTGTCCTGGGACACATCGTCAGTAATGCACTCTCGGATCATCAGGTGTTTCAGGCCTTTACATTAGACACCCTCCCCGAGACGGCTCCGCCAAGGCGATCAAGCTTGGCGTGTGTATTACCCCTGGACCAGATAATGAAAGGCATGTAATTGTGCGGGTCATGCTATTTCTAAGGGTTTAATTCCAGGGCAGCCTAGCTCTTTAGGCCTCGCTCAGGCCGTGCGGTGAATAAGTCTGCAGTGTTTCAATCCATCTCCTCTCTGCTCTTTTTCTTTGGGCGTTTGTCCAGTTTATGTTAGTTTCCAGGCCTAATATTTTTAAGAAGTACCCCCCATGTTCCTGGAAGTGTCTGCTAACTGGTCTGTTTTGGTTACCCCTTCTGATGTTACTGAGGTGTCCCGTGAGTCTGGTTCTCAGGCTGTTGCCCGTCTCCCCTACGTATATAATATGGCATAGTGTGCACTGGATTGCATATACTACATTCTTTTGTTCACAGGTTATCCTCTGCTCTATCTTGGCCCACTTTCCTGTGGCTCTGTTGTGTATGTTTTTTGAAATTCTCAGGTATATGCATGCCCTGCAATTTCCCACCTCACAGTTTGGCGCTGCTCGTACTTTGGTACTGACTAGTATGTCTTTCAGATTCCTACCCCTTTTGTAGGCTGAGACAATGGTGTATTGTCCCAGTGTCCCCGCTTCCGCTTTCAGTTCTTCAAAGCGTGTTTTGACCGTCCTGTGAATATTCACTGCCATTTCACTGTATCCCGTTATTAAGGGTAGCTTCCGTGTTGTGATGTTCTGTGGTCGGGGATTTGTGATACTTTTCAGAAAGTCAGATTTAATGTGCCTAAGTCTCCTTCTGCTGTAGCCTCTGTGTCTAAGTGCAGAGAAGAGGATGGTTGTGGCCTGCTGGAAGTCCTCCTCCCTCGTGCAAATGCGGTGAAACCGGGTCAGCTGTCCCTTGACAATGCCTCTGAAGGTGTGTTTAGGATGGTGGCTCCCTGTGTGTAGGAGGGTGTGTGTGTCCGTGGTTTTAAAGAATACCTTGGTAGCTAGTTTCTGATTGCCATTTACCCTAACCCTAACCCTTCCCTTTGAGGTACTGAGCCCTTTTCAGTTCTCGCAAAATGTTCCTAATTTCCATGTGTGTTTCCCAGTATATGGGCTCCTTTAGTTTCGTGTAGTGCTCCGTGTTGTTTAATTGTCTGTGTGCCTCAAATAGGTATTGTTGTTTGTCCATGATAACTATGCTGCTCCCCTTATCCGCTGGTTTGATAACAATGTCCATGTTTTGCCTCAGTTCATTTAGGGCTTCTCTCTCCTTCCTAGTTAGATTGGGCTTATCCTGTACTTCCCTCTCCCTCTCTATAATCTCACCCAGTGTGCTCTTAAATTCTAGAATAGCTTCGGACCTATACCTTCTCTTGGGCATCCAGTCTGAGGGAGGGTGAAAGGGGTCTTTGTACTTTCTGAGTCACCAAAATAGTCGGCGAGTACCAGTCCCCTATAGAACTTATTCATGTCCCTCTCAATCTGCTCCTTATGGAGTTTTACAGTCGGTACAAAAGTCAGGCCCCTGTTCAGAACCTTTTGCTGGGTTTCTGTAGGGGTGAACGTACGGGAGAGGTTCACGATGGTCTCTCCCAGGCGTTGACCCTGCCTCTCTTGGCTTTGCCCCCACTCTAGTTTAAAGACTGCATCCACCTCTTGACTATTGTCTGGGCTGTACTCTCAGTCCAATGGATATGGTCTGTGTCTACCTTAAACTGCCTCGCTGGGATTGCAGGGACATGATTCTTAGTTCTAATAACCTCGTTCAGTTGGTCCAGGGTTGCCTGTTCTGCCTCTGTCAAACTGCGGCTAAAGTTTAATTCTGACACCCAGATACTGGCGTGGGGAAATTTAATGCTGGCCATTCTCAGTAGTTGTTGAAGCTGTTTAGTAGCTGTTGTTGGTTTGTGGGACCTATTGTTTATTCCAAAGGAAAGGATGACCTTCTTAATCTCTGGCTGTGGCTCTAACTTTTCCAGGTTAGCAGTGGCATGGACGAATTTGGCCCCCGGAAAGCTGTCTAATTGAATATCCTTGTTGGGGCATCTTTTAACCCTGGAAATGTTAGAGTCCCCTGTGATTAGTATAGGTTTAAGGGACCTTAGTTCCCAAGTTACATTTTTCTGTTTAGAGTTAGGATGCCTCGTTATTTGACCCCCCTGGTTGTTGCAAATGGGGTGTACCTGTCCCCTGTCCTGCGACTCTCGGGCTGGGGTGGGAGACCTGCTCGGTCCTTGTGCCCTGGCTCCCCTCGTCCCCCTTGTCTCTCCTCCCCTTCGAACGGGTGTGGGATGGGGTGCCGATTCTCCGGAGTCCTGGGTCAGGGAAGTCGTGGGGGTGGCAGGTTGGGGCTCCTGCGCCGCTAGGTTGGATTGCGTCCCCTCGGAGGGGCTCGTGGGTGGGGAAGGGCGCCCTCGGTCCCTTCTCCGTCTCTGCGGCAAAGGCAGTGGGGCCGCATCGGTATCTGGAGGGTTAACCAGCTCGAGCGCCCTCGGGTGGACAGTGTCGGTACTGCCACTGCACGTGGTGTTCTGCAC
The DNA here is from genome assembly GCF_030144855.1 of Hypanus sabinus. NCBI lineage: Eukaryota > Metazoa > Chordata > Chondrichthyes > Myliobatiformes > Dasyatidae > Hypanus > Hypanus sabinus. The sequence continues at coordinate 182,971,691 of NC_082711.1, forward strand.
GCGTGCCTCTCCTAAAACGTCCCGCAGGACAATTGGGTTCAGGTTTGCTTCACCCTGTGCCGACGGACCAGGTACCGTCCGGGCGGTTTTTCCCCGGGGCTCGGGTGTGACACGGGTCCGGTCCTGGCTAACCCAGAAACCGTCCCTGGAGGTGAGGGTCCGTTCCCCTCCTGTCCCTGGGATGCGGCCTCTGTGGTCAGTGGGAAGCCCTGGGGTCCCCTGTGGGTCCGGTCCGCAACGGCTTGCCGTTCCGGCCCTGGTCCCTAGACTAGATCGAAAACATGTTTCTGGGCCATCTCCAATTTGATTTGCAATTTGTCTTTTAATTTTCGTTTGTTCCAGATTACAGCTTTGGCGACCGCTTCCTGTAGGCGATCAGTTAAATTCGATTCCAGAAGTTTTAGTTCCAATTCATGCAGGCTACTCTGGTAATGTCCAATTAAAATTCGTCTTGTTTCTTTAGCCCAATCATCAGCATTCGCAGCAATTTTGCGAAGTGTTTCCTGCGAAGGGTTCGCAGGCCTAACAAATTTGGTTAGTCTGTGGGCCTGGCATTAGGGTTAGGGTTAGCTTGGGATTATGCGGGCAGTGGGCTAATTAGCCCCCTTGTGATTTTTGATCTCGCCACTTGAGATTCAGTTTCACGTGACCGTGCCACTTTGATCTGGCCCACGCTTTCATTAACCAGGTCCAATACTTGCCTTTGTTGAATCTTGTTCCCCTTGACATAGGATATCCAGTTTTTGCAAGGTTTAATAGGGGTGTGTTTAGGGTTTGTGGGGCCAAAGCCAGGGTTAATCGGTGAGAGAAATGATACTTAAGGAGTCCATTTAGAATGTGCTGACACAGAAAGAGCGTGCAAAGCAACTTGCAGGGCAACGTATAAACCAATTTGCAAAATGAGGATGAAACAATAGCTTGCTGATTAAAGAAGCGATACGGGTAACTGGAAGACATGCTTAATGGTTGAACAATAACGGTGTTAATGCCCTGAGGCTGATAAGTGGGCCAAAGGGTAATCACATTTGTAATTTTGTAATGAGATTAAGGAAGAATATCTGCACCTCACATGGGTGCAACTCACAAAGTCGTAAACAAGTAGGGTATAAAAAACTGTGCAAAGTGTAATTCGGCACTCAATCTAGCAGGAGCTGGTTGGGTCCGACTCTGCAGACTCGAAAAATAAAGTTTACCGTTCTGCAAATTGCTGAGACTCAGTGTGTTTCTGACAACGTGGGGGCTCATCCGGGATCCACACTCCGGCCGCGGTGGACACGAGGAAGGACATCGGAGACGGTGCACCCCGCCGAGTTTGGCTGTCCCTGACTCCTTGCTCGTCGCTCCGACGCGGCTTGAGCGAGTGATATCCGGACAGCGCGGAGTGGTAAACGGGGAGAAGGGGACAGTACCTGGTACTGGAAGTCCTCAGGACGCACCGGGTAAGTGCCTACTATTATAGTAGAAGGGTGCGGGAATAAGTAAGGACGGAGAAGACCGGGATCGCTACCCGGGGGTCCTCCTGATAAAAGTCCTTGAGACGCACCGGGTAAAGTGCCTACTGTTGCAGTAGAAGGGTGCGGGATTAAGTAAGAGCGGAATAAGATGGGAGGGGGTGGCTCTAAAAAGAAAGAGGAAACGAGCCCCCTCGGTAGAATGTTTGAGAATTGGGGATGTGGAAGACTAAAAGGGAAACAAAAAAAAAAAATGATACAGTACTGTTTAATTTGGTCGAAACAGCCGATAGAAAAACCTGCGGTCTGGTGGCCGCGGCTTGGGTCTGAGGAGGATTGGGTACGACAAGCCTTAAACATTTACGTTAATTCAAAACCAAATGTAAAACCGGAAGAAATTGCTTATGCTTTTTGTTGGGCTCCCTGGCCAGGAGTAACAACAAGGAGTTTTAAATTGGGCATTAAAGGGGAGCGGAAGTGGGACCCACTCGATCATTTACCCCCTCCCTATGTCCAGCCTTCTGCGCCCCTTGCGGGAGCAGAGGGAGGACGTGAAGAAAGTGAAAAAACAGAAGAAATAGACCCGGAGAGGGAAGAGAGGGATGTTAGGGAAAAAGCAAAAGCAAGGATCGAAACAAGGAGTGTGACAGGAGCAGATAAGAAAAAGAAAGACAAATTAAAAAAGGAAGAGGTACAGCTGTGTCCCCTTCGAGAGGTTCCAATGGGAGGAGAACGGGGAGGAACAGGATTTGTAAACGTCCCTCTGACAAGTACCGAAGTACGAGGATTTAAGAAAGATATGAAAACTTTATTAGAAGATCCAATGGGACTGGCAGAACAGTTGGATCAATTCTTAGGACCTAATGTTTACACTTGGGAAGAAATGCATGCGATTATGGGAACGCTATTTTCTGCACAAGAGAGGCAAATGATACGACAAGCTGCAATATCAATTTGGGGAAGGGAACAGCCGAATGAGTTACCGGGGGACCGGAAATTTCCAGTAAACGACCCACAGTGGGACAAACAAGCAGAAGAGAGAAGACGGCAATATCCCATTGCCATGGAAGGGAGGAGGGGATTACAACCTGTAATTGAGACATTAGTATCAGATGGACTCCTGGAAGAATGTATGTCACCCTTTAATACCCCCATCCTACCGGTCCGAAAGCCCGACGGCACGTATCGAATGGTTCAAGATCTGAGAGGCTTAAATGCGGTAGTCCAAACACGATACCCGGTAGTGCCTAACCCCTATACATTAATGAGCAAAATACCTCCTGAACATGAATGGTTCAGTGTGATAGATCTAAAAGATGCCTTTTGGAGTTGCCCGTTGGAGGAAGGTAGCCGAGATATGTTCGCATTTGAATGGGAAAATCCCTTCACTGGGCGGAAGAAGCAACTCCGGTGGACCGTCTTGCCCCAAACCTATTCGAACAGGTACTGGAGCAAGTATTGGCTGGATTCCATTGTACCGAAAAGAACCAACTATTACAGTATGTCGATGACCTACTACTATCGGGACCAGCAGAGGAGGTAGTGCGAGACGATACTATAAGACTCCTGAATTACCTAGGAGAAAAAGGATTGCGGGTGCCCAAGAAGAAACTGCAATTTGTCGAGAAGGAAATAACATATCTCGGACACAGAGTCAGTAAAGGGCACCGCCAAATAACCCCAGAAAGAATAGCGGGAATAACTAAAATACCGCTTCCCAGGACAAAGAAGGAAATAAGACAATTTCTGGGCTTAGTGGGCTATTGCCGGATTTGGATAGAGAATTATACCTCCCTGGTGAAGTTTATGTACGACAAATTGGCAAAGGAAGACCGGGGAATAATCAGCTGGACCGAAGAAGAAGAACAGAAGTTCAGGAAAATAAAAGGGCAACTAATTCAGGCCCCGGTATTAACACTGCCAGCACTGGAAAAGCCCTTTCAGCTGTATGCAACAAACAATGAAGGAACTGCGTTAGGAGTACTAACCCAAGAAAAAGGAGGAAAGCGGCAACCTGTGGCCTTTTTATCAAAAATGTTAGACCCAGTATCCCGGGGATGGCCGACGTGCATACAAGCCGTAGCGGCAGCAGCCATACTAGTAGAAGAAGCACGGAAATTAACCTTTGGGGGAAGAATGACGGTGTATACCCCGCAATCCGTTAGCACCCTCTTAGCCCAAAAAGCTCAGCGGTGGTTGACGGACTCTCGCATACTGAAATACGAAACCATTCTGATGGTCAGGGATGATTTAAGCTTTGAAAAGAACAATAGTTGTAACCCGGCACAGTTCTTATACGGGGAATCAACAGGGGAGGAAACCGAGCATAACTGCGTGGAGCTAACAGACCTTCAGACAAAAAGTAGGGAAGATCTACAAGAAGTTCCCCTAATTGAAGGCGAGAAACTATATATCGACGGCTCCTCCAGATGCATCAATGGGGTACGACACAGTGGATATGCTATTATAAACGGGAGGACTAGGGAGATGGTGGAGTCCGGCCGGCTCCCGGGTAATTGGTCAGCCCAGTCTTGTGAACTATATGCCTTGCAGAGGGGACTGCAACTGTTAAGAAACAAAATAGGCACTATATACACCGATTCTAAGTATGCCTATGGAGTGGTACACACCTTCGGAAAGATTTGGAAAGAACGGGGGTTGATAACAGCCAGGGGAAGGGAATTAGCTCACGAACAAATGATAAGCATGACTCTGGAAGCTCTAACACTACCTCAAGAAATTGCAGTGGTTCACGTTCCAGGACATCAACGAGGAACAGCCCCGGAAGCAATAGGAAACCGGCTCGCAGATGAAGAAGCCAAGCGGGCAGCAATGGAAAAAACGGTCCGACTTCTAACCCTGATACCAATAAGGGAAGGGCTTAACAAACTACCAGTCTTCACCCAAGTAGAAATAGACGCTATGAGCCAGCTGGGAGCCCGACAAACATCAGAAGGCGAGTGGAAGACCCCCGACGGACGGCAAGTACTGAATAAGGAAGTAACTCGTCATATACTGCAACAACTACACCAACAAAGCCATTGGGGAGTGCAAGCTATGTGCGACACTATCCTAAGGGACTATGTTTGTAAAGGGATATTCACACTAGCTCAACAGGAGGTGTGGGGCTGTTACACCTGCCAAAAGGTAAACAAGAAAATGATGCGTGCCACCCATAAGGGGGGACAAACACTAGCCGTCCGACCGTTCCATCGGATCCAAATAGACTTTACGGAACTACCACAAGTTCAGAGATGGAAGTACCTGTTAGTAATTGTGGATCACTTCACTCGGTGGGTGGAAGCATTCCCAACCACTAAAGCGGACGCCCCTACAGTGGCACGGATCCTATTAGAAAATATAGTCCCGAGATATGGAATAATGGGGTCTATTGATTCAGATAGGGGAACACACTTTGCCTCAAAAACACACCAGCTAATCTGTGACGCCTTAGGAATCCAGTGGAAGCTGCACAACCCCTGGCACCCTCAGAGCTCAGGAAGAGTTGAGAGGATGAACAGTACTTTGAAGACGCAATTGACAAAACTAATGATGGAAACCAAGCTACCCTGGACCAAGTGTCTACCCCTGGCCCTACTAAGAATCCGCACAGCTCCTCGAAAAGATATAGGAGTATCCCCTTATGAAATGTTGTTTGGCCTTCCATATTGGAACAAGGTGGAGGGCTATCCTTCCCTGCAAGGGGGAGATGTCTTTGTAAGGGACTATTTACAGGCACTGTCTCGTTCTTTTGCAGAATTGCGCAGGAAGGGGTTACTCGCACAAACCCCACCTCTGGACTTCGCACTCCACCGAACTCAGCCCGGTGACTGGGTCCTGATTAAGACTTGGAAGCCAGAGAAGTTACAGCCGCAGTGGGAAGGCCCATTCCAGGTGCTACTGACCACCGAAGCCGCAGTAAGGACAAAAGAAAAAGGGTGGACCCACGCCGCGAGAATCAAGGGACCCGTAAAGCCCGAAGAAGGTGCAGAATGGACTTGCGTCCAGGGAGAAGACCCGATGGTGCTAAAGCTCAAAAGACGGACAGAATGAACTTTGGGACTGTAATGTACATACTGCTATTGTTGAGAAGCGCTGAAGGGGGATGTGATAAGTGCAGGACGACGGTAAGGGTGGGCATGACGGTTTTTCCAGGGTCCTTTGTATCACACTCGCATGTAAACGAGAAATGTTATGACTACAACAAAAAGGAGGAGTATGTGGAAAGTTTAATCTAACCAACTGCTGCTTAAAGATAGATGACAACGGAAAGGTGGTTCAAAAAATATCAGATAAAATAAGGAAACTGGCCCACGTGCCGGTACAGACCTGGAAGCCGCTGGGGTATTGGGACTGGCTGGACGGATGGTTGACAGGAGGCTGGTGGCGAACCGCTTTAGGGGTTATAGGAGGGGGATTGATGGTTCTCCTTCTGCTACCATGTCTGATCCCCTGCTTGCGGGAGCTAGTAGTTCGGGTGGCAAGACAAGTCATGCAACCAGGGGCCCCAGCTCATCCTGTTCAGGTACTCCTACAAAGGGAAATAGAGCTAGAGGAAGAAGCCTATGTAAACCCGTGGCAAAAGCCCAACTGATAGCACATTCTAAAAAGAAAAAGGGTGGATTGAGAGAAATGATACTTAAGGAGTCCATTTAGAATGTGCTGACACAGAAAGAGCGTGCAAAGCAACTTGCAGGGCAACATATAAACCAATTTGCAAAATGAGGATGAAACAATAGCTTGCTGATTAAAGAAGCGATACGGGTAACGGGAAGACATGCTTAATGGTTGAACAATAACGGTGTTAATGCGCTGAGGCTGATAAGTGGGCCAAAGGGTAATCACATTTGTAATTTTGTAATGAGATTAAGGAAGAATGTCTGCACCTCACATGGGTGCAACTCACAAAGTCGTAAACAAGTAGGGTATAAAAAACTGTGCAAAGTGTAATTCGGCACTCAATCTAGCAGGAGCTGGTTGGGTCCGACTCTGCAGACTCGAAAAATAAAGTTTACCGTTCTGCAAATTGCTGAGACTCAGTGTGTTTCTGACAATCGGGGAGTGCCTAGGGTTTGTGGGGGTGTGTATCCCTTTTGGACTTTAGGATTAGGTTTGTGTGCTGGGCTGGTGGAGGTATATATCTGGTATGTGGGGGTTTAGCAGGAGTCAATCGGAGTGTGCTTAGGGTTTGTGGGGCTGGAGCCAGGGCTGGTCGGGAAGTGCTTAGGGTTTGTGGGGGTGTGTGCCCCTTTTGGACTTTAGGGTTAGGTTTGAGTGTTGGGCTGGTGGATGTATATCTATCAGGATTGTGGGGTTTAGAAAGGGTTAATCGGGGTGTGCTTAGGGTTTGTGGGGCTGAAGTCAGGGTTGATCGTGGAGTGCCTAGGGTTTGTGGGGGTGTGTGCCCCTTTTGGACCTTAGGATTATGTTTGAGTGTAGGGCTGGTGGATGTATATGTTTGATCTGGTTTGTGGGTGTCTAGTAGGGGTTAATCGGGCTGTGCTTTAAGGTTAGGGTTAGGTTGAGATTATGCGGGCAGTGGGCTAAAAAGCCCTCTTGTGATTTTTGATCTCCTCACTTGAGATTCCGTTTCACGTGACCCTGCCACTTTGATCTGGCCCACGCCTTCATTAACCAGGTCCCACACTTGCCCTTGTTGAATCCTACCCCTCTCGACATGGGATATCTGGTTTGTGGGGGTTTAGCAAGGTTTAATCGGGGTGTGCTTAGGGTTTGTGGGGCCTGTTATGATCCCAGCCCCCTCCCTTGTGAGAATCGCAAGAGCACCCGTCGAAAGGGGGGGGGGGTCAGTAGACCCAGTCGGAGAGAGAGAGAGAGACGTGCCAAATTGCAGGTACCACCAGGGATACAGAATAAAGACAACAGCGACTATTGTCTCATGGAGGCCACATGAAAAGCCCTTGGGCAAGGTGGGCTGGTTGAGAGAGAGATTGCATCATCCCAACCTGATTGACACCTGCGACCCCGTGAGGAAGTATAAAGGAGAGTCTCAGGGGGACAGCCCCTCAGACACACCAAGAAGACACGAGAGTGTTCCCGCAGCAGCGGGAAGCCATTCTGAAGGAAGCCACGTGCGTTAGATTCCGGGATTGGAATCTGTGGCTGGAATCACAGAAAACCGCTTTTAACTAACATCGGGGAGAGGGAACCAACGCTCCCCCGATTTCACGGAAGATTCATCGAGACTCGGCAAGTTCTTTCTCTTCTCCCCCCAATCTCTCTCTCTCGGTCGCCCCACGTGAAACCCAGCGATTTTTAAAGGGCTGAGGCTGACAGCCTTCTGAGTGACTTTTATATTTCCAACGGACAATCTATTAACCCCTAGACATCAGCAGAGCTCACTTCTTAATGATGATTAATATACCCGCGCTTTAGATTGAGTATTGACAATGTGCCCTATCTGAATGTATGTATTAACCCTACTTTTGTGTCCCTTTACGAATAAAACGTTTGAAAATAGTGACAACAGACTTCAACAGACCTCTCTATCTTTGCTGGTAAGTTATCCAGTTCCGGGATTCGTAACAGGCCGAAGCCAGGGTTAGTCGGGAAGTGCCTAGGGTTTGTGGGGGGGGGTGTTATCCTTTTGGACTTTAGGATTAGGTTTGAGTGTAGGGCTGGTGGATGTACATGTTTCGCTGGCCGAGGTTAGCCTGCAGAGTTTGAAGTATGAGCTGCTATGCTGGCTGGGCTTATACAGGGAAGTCAGGTTAATCTGGCCCATGCCTTTCATTATCGTGGTCCGACACCACTTGGTTCAGCGAACCGGGTGTGCACTGGGGCACATCGTCAGTAGTGAACATTCGGATCGTCGGCTGTTTCGGGCCTTTAATCACTAGACAGCCTACAGAAGCAGCCCAACAGTGTCCGACTCAGACACTGCTTGTATTTTTGGCTGTTTCGGACCTTTAATCACTAGACAGCATTAGGTTGCGATTATGCGGGCAGTGGGCTAATTAGCCCCCTTGTGATTTTTGATCTCGCCACTTGAGATTCAGTTTCACGTGACCCTGCCACTTTGATCTGGCCCCCACTTTCATTAACCAGGTCCAATACTTGCCTTTGTTGAATCTTGTTCCCCTTGACATAGGATATCCAGTTTATGGGGGTTTAGCAAGATTTAATAGGGGTGTGCTTAGGGTTTGTGGGGCTGGAGCCAGGGCTAGTCGGGAAGTGTTTAGGGTTTGTGGGGGTGTGTGCCCCTTTTGGAATTTGCCTAGGGTTTGTGGGGGTGTGTGCCCCTTTTGGACTTTAGGGTTAGGTTTGAGTATTGGGCTGGTGGATGTATATATATCGGGTTTGTGGGGTTTAGAAAGGGTTAATCGGGGTGTGCTTACGGTTTGTGGGGCTGAAGCCAGGGTTGACCGGGAAGTGCCTAGGGTTTGTGGGGGTGTGTGCCCCTTTTGGACCTTAGGATTAGGTTTGAGTGTAGGGCTGGTGGATGTATATGTTTGATCCGGTTTGTGGGAGTCTAGTAGGAATTAATCGGGGTGTGCTTAGGGTTTGTGGGGCTGGAGCCAGGGCTAACCGGGAAGTGTTTAGGGTTTGTGGGGGTGTGTGCCCCTTTTGGACTTTAGGGTAAGTTTTGAGTGTTGGGCTGGTGGATGTATATATATCGGGTTTGTGGGGTTTAGAAAGGGTTAATCGGGGTGTGCTTAGGGTTTGTGGGGCTGAAGCCAGGGTTGATTGGGAATTGCCTAGGGTTTGTGGGGGTGTGTGCCCCTTTTGGACTTTAGGATTAGGTTTGAGTGTTGGGCTGGTGGATGTATATGTTTGATCCAGTTTGTGGGAGTCTAGTAGGGGTTAATCGGGGTGTGCTTAGGTTTTTGTGGGGCTGTGTGCTCCCTTTGGACTTTAGGATTAGGTTTGTGTGTAGGGCTGGTGGGTGCTTAGGGTTTGTGGGGGTGTGCGCCCCTTTTGGACTTTAGGGTTAGGTTTGTGTGTAGGGCTGGTGGATGTATATGTTTGGCTGGGAGGGGTTAGGCTGCAGGGTTTGAAATATGAGCTGCTATGCTTAGGGTCCGTGGGGCTGAAGCCAGGGCTACTCGGGAAGTGCCTAGGGCCTGTGGGGGTGTGTGCCCCTTTTAGACTTCAGGATTAGGTTTGTGTGTAGGGCTGGTGGGTGCTTAGGGTTTTGTGGGGGTGTGTGCCCCTTTTGGACTTTAGGATTAGGTTTGTGTGTTGGGCTGGTGAGTGCTTACGGTTTTGTGGGGGTGCGTGCCTCCTTTGGGCTTTTGGATTAGTTTCGATTGTTGGGCTGGTGAATGTATATATCGGGTTTGTGGGGTTTAGCGAGGGTTAATTGGGGTGTGCTTAGGGTTTGTGGGGCCGAAGCCAGGGTTAATTGGGATCCGGTTTCTGGGGGTTTAGGGAGGGTTAATCGGGGTGTGCTTAGATTTTGTGGGGCTGTGTGCCCCTTTTGGACTTTAGGCTTAGGTTTGAGTGTAGGGCTGGTGGATGTATATGCTTGGCTGGGAGAGGTTAGGCTGCAGAGTTTGAAGTATGGGCTGCTATGTCGGCTAAGCTTGTTTAGGGAAGTCAGGTTAATCGGGCCGATGCTTTTCATTATCGTGGTCCGACACCACTTGGTTCTGTGAACCGGGTGTGCACTGGGGCACATCGTCAGTAATGCACCTTGGAATCGTCAGCTGTTTCGGGTCTTTAATCACTAACAGCCTCCCCAAAGTGGCCCAACAGTGTCAGACTCAGACACTGCTTGTGTTTTTCCAGGGACCAATAATGAGAGGCATGTAAATCTGAGGGTAATGATAGTTTTAAATATCATTACCTGGCATCTGTATGCCGGGATTACATGGGTTAAATTGACAGTGTTTACTGGGCATTCAGCAGAACTACCCCTGAGTTTAGCACTGACTTGTCTATCGTCCGATCTTGGGTATAATTTACCAGTTTTCTCTCGCCTCGTGTGTATCTGGGCTTTCTTAATAGCACTTTGAGGACCGGGAGAATGAAGAGCGTGTCACTGAAAGGTTAGGTTGAGATTATGCAGGCAGTGGGCGAATCAGCCCTCTTGTGCTTTTTGATCTCGTCACTTGAGATTCAGTTTCACGTGACCCTGCCACTTTGATCTGGCCTAGGCCTTCATTAACCAGGTCCAACACTTGCCTTTGTTCAATCTTGCCCCGCTCGGCATAAGACATCGGGTTTGTGGGGGTCTAGCAAAAGTTAATCGGGGTGTGCTTAGGGTTTGTGCAGCTGAAGCCAGTTTTAGTCAGGAAGTGCCAAGGGTTTGTGGGGGTGTGTGCCCCTTTTGCACTTTAGGATTTGGTTTGAGTGTTGAGCTGGTGGATGTATATATGTGGCAGTCACAGCTAAGGCTGTCGAGTTTTGAGCAGTGATGTATGAACTGCTATGGCGGATAGGCTCGCGTAAGGGTAAGGGTTAGGATTTTGTTGCAAAACTGTCATACCGACAGGTCACCACCAGGTGGGATTTCTGTCTTCACCTAATCCTTCATTGTGACAGGACACCACCAGGTGGGAGTGTTGTACACATCTGATCTGTCATGGCGGCAGGACACCACCAGGTGGGAGTGTTGTACACATCTGATCTGTCGTTATGACAGGACACCACCAGGTGGGAGTATTGTCCACATCTGATCTGTCGTTATGACAGGACACCACCAGGTGGGAGTATTGTCGACGGACGAACTGTCATTGTGGCAGGACACCACCAGGTGGGAGTATTCTCCACATCTGATCTGTAATGGTTGCAGGACACCAGCAGGTGGGAGTGTTGTACACATCTGATCTGTCGTTATGACAGGACACCACCAGGTGGGAGTATTGTCTACGGACGAACTGTCAATGCGGCAGGACACCACAAGGTGGGAGTGTTGTCAACAAGGGATCAGTCCTTGCCGCAGGACATCTGCAGGTGGAAATGTTGTACACAGCCAAACTGTCATTGCGTAAGGCACCACAAGGTGAAAGTGTTTTCTGCAAAGGATCAGTTCCTCCGGCAGGACACCAGCAGGTGGGACAGTTGTCCACACCAAAACACACATCACGGAAGGACACTACCAGGTGAGAATGTCATACACAGCGAACATGTCATTGTGGCAGGACACCACCAGGTGGCAGTCTTGTCCCACAACAAACGTGTTGTTATGGCAGGACTCCACCAGGTGAGAGTATTGTCCAGATCTGATCTATCTTTGCGGCAGAACACCACCAGGAGGTACTTTTATCCACAGAGGACCTGCCATTCTGGGAGGACACCACCAGGTGGGACTATTATCAATAGCACAACTGTCATTGCGACAGGACACCACCAGCTGGGAGTGTTCTCCACATCACATTACGGTTAGGTTGAGCGTATGTGGGCAGTGGGCGAATCAACCCTCTTGTGCTTTTTGATCTCGTCACTTGACATTCAGTTTCACGTGACCCTCCCACTTTGATCTGGCCCACGCTTTCATTAACCAGGTCCAATACTTGCCTTTGTTGAATCTTGTTCCCATTGACATAGGACATCCATTTTGTGGGGGTTTAGCAATGTTTAATAGGGGTGTGTATAGGGTTTGTGGGGCCAAAGCCAAAGTTAATCGGGGAGTGCCTAGGGATTGTGGGGGTGTGTGACCTTTTGGACTTTAGGATTAGGTTTGTGTGCTGGGCTGGTAGATGTGTCTGTTTGATCCGGTTTGTGGGAGTCTAGTAGCGGATGATCGGGGTGTGCTTTAGGGTTAGGGTTCGGGTTAGGTTGGAATTATGCGGGCAGTGGGCTAATTAGCCCCCTTGTGATTTTTGATCTCGCCACTTGAGATTCAGTTTCACGTGACCCTGCCACTTTGATCCGGCCCACGCTTTCATTAACCAGGTCCAACACTTGCCTTTGTTGAATCTTGTTCCCCTTGATATAGGATATCCAGTTTGTGGGGGTTTAGCAAGGTTTAATAGGGGTGTGTTTAGGGTTTGTGGGGCTGAAGCCAGGGTTGATCGGGATGTGTTTAGGGTTTCTGGGGGTGTGTGCCCCTCTTGGACTTTAGGGTTAGGTTTGAGTGTTGGGCTGGTGGATGTGTGTCTATATATGGGTTAGGTTGAGATTATGCGGGCAGTGGGCTAAAAAGCCCTCTTGTGATTTTTGATCTCCTCACTTGAGATTCCGTTTCACATCCCCTGCCACTTTGATCTGGCCCACGCCTTCATTAACCATGTCCCACACTTGCCCTTGTTGAATCTTGCCCCTCTCGACATGGGATATCCGGTTTGTGGGAGTTTAGCAAGGGTTAATCGGGGAGTGCCTAGGGTTTGTGGGGGTGTGTGCCCCTTTTGGAAGTTGCCTAGGGTTTGTGGGGGTGTCAGCCCCTTTTGGAATTTGCCTAGGGTTTGTGGGGGTGTGTGCCCCTTTTGGACTTTAGGATTAGGTTTGAGTGTATGGCTGGTGGATGTATATGTTTGGCTGGCAGAGGTTAGCCTGCAGAATTTGAAGTATGAGATCGGGGAATGCCTAAGGTTTGTGGGGGTGTGTGCCCCTTTTGGACTTTAGGATTAGGTTTGAGTGTAGGGCTGGTGGATCTACATGTTTGGCTGGCAGAGGTTAGTCTGCAGAGTTTGAAGTCTGAGCTTCTATGCTGGCTAGGCTTGTACAGGGAAGTCAGGTTAATCTGGGCCATGCCTTTCAATATCGTAGTCCGACACCACTTGGTTCAGCGAACCAGGTGTGCACTGGGGCACATCGTCAGTAGTGAACATTCCGATCCTCGGCTGTTTCGGGCCTTTAATCACGAGACAGCCTACAGAAGCAGCCCAACAGTGTCCGACTCAGACACTGCCTGTATTTTTCCCAGGGACCAATAATGAGAGGCATGTAATTCTAAGGGTAATGATATTTTTAAATATCATTACCTGGCACTTGTATGCCTGGGATTGCATGGGTTAAATTGAGAGTGTTTACTGGGCATTCAGCAGAGCTGTACCTGAGTTTAGCACTGACCTGTCTGTCGTCCCCATCTGGGGTTAAATTTACTGGTTCTCTCTCGCCTTGTGTGTACCTGGGCTTTCTTATTGGCCTTTCGTGGGCCGGGAGAATGAAGAGCGTGTCACTGATAGGTTAGGTTGAGATTATGCGGGCAGTGGGCTAAAAAGCCCTCTTGTGATTTCTGATCTCCTCACTTGAGATTCTGTTTCACATCACCCTGCCACTTTGATCTGGCCCACGCCTTCATTAACCAGGTCCCACACTTGCCCTTGTTGAATCCTACCCCTCTCGACATAGAATATCCGATTTATGGGGATTTAGCAAGGGTTAATCGGGGAGTGCCTAGGGTTTGTGGGGGTGTGTGCCCCCCTTGGAAGTTGCCTAGGGTTTGTGGGGGTGTCTACCCCTCTTGGAATTTGCCTAAGGTTTGTGGGGGTGTGTGCCCCTTTTGGACTTTAGGATTAGGTTTAAGTGTAGGGCTGGTGGATCTATATGTTTAGCTGGCAGAGGTTAGTCTGCGGAATTTGAAGTCTGAGCTGCTAAGCCAGCTAGGCTTGTATGGGAAAATCGAAACCTTTCATTATCATGTCCCAGGACACATCATCAGTAATGCACTCTCGGATCGTCAGGTGTTTCGAGCCTTTACATTAGACACCCTCCCCGAGACGGCCCCGCCAAGCTGATCAAGCTTGGCGTGTGTATTACCCCTGGACCAGATAATGAAAGGCATGTAATTGCGCGGGTCATGCTATTTCTAAGAGTTTAATTCCAGGGCAGCCTAGCTTTTTAGGCCTCGGTCAGGCCATGCGGAGAATAAGTCTTAATCTCCGAGTTCTGTGTCAATTTTTGGGTTAGAAAATCTGGGTTTTCTTATTGGCCTTTCTTGGGCCGGGAGAATGAAGAGCGTGTCACTGAAAGGTTAGGTTGGGATTATGCAGGCAGTGGGCTAATTAGCCCCCTTGTGATTTTTGATCTCGCCACTTGAGATTCAGTTTCACGTGACCCTGCCACTTTGATCTGGCCCACGCTTTCATTAACCAGGTCCAACACTTGCCTTTGTTGAATCTTGTTCCCCTTGATATAGGATATCCAGTTTGTGGGGGTTTAGCAAGGTTGAATAGGGGTGTGTTTAGGGTTTGTGGGTCCAAAGCCAGGGTTAATCGGGGAGTGCCTAGGGTTTGTTGGGGTGTGTGTCCCTTTTGGACTTTAGGATTAGCTTAGTGTGCTGGGCTGGTGGAGGTATATATCGGGTATGTGGGGATTCCGCAGGGGTCAATCAGGGTGTGCTTAGGGTTTGTGGGGGTGTGTGCCCCTTTTGCACTTTAGGATTTGGTTTGAGTGTTGAGCTGGTGGATGTATATATGTGGCAGTCACAGCTAAGGCTGTCGAGTTTTGAGCAGTGATGTATGAACTGCTATGGCGGATAGGCTCACATGAGGGTAAGGGTTAGGATTTTGTTGCAAAACTGTCATACCGACAGGTCACCACCAGGTGGGATTTCTGTCTTCACCTAATCCTTCATTGTGACAGGACACCAGCAGGTGGGAGTGTTGTCTACGGACGAACTGTCATTGTGGCAGGACACCACCAGGTGGGAGTATTCTCCACATCTGATCTGTCATGGTTGCAGGACACCAGCAGGTGGGAGTGTTGTACACATCTGATCTGTCATTATGACAGGACACCACCAGGTGGGAGTATTGTCTACGGACGAACTGTCATTGTGGCAGGACACCACCAGGTGGGAGTATTCTCCACATCTGATCTGTCATGGTTGCAGGACACCAGCAGGTGGGAGTGTTGTACACATCTGATCTGTCGTTATGACAGGACACCACCAGGTGGGAGTATTGTCCACATCTGATCTGTCGTTATGACAGGACACCACCAGGTGGGAGTATTCTCCACATCTGATCTGTCATGGTTGCAGGACACCAGCAGGTGGGAGTATTCTCCACATCTGATCTGTCATGGTTGCAGGACACCAGCAGGTGGGAGTATTCTCCACATCTGATCTGTCATGGTTGCAGGACACCAGCAAGTGGGAGTGTTGTACACATCTGATCTGTCGTTATGACAGGACACCACCAGGTGGGAGTATTGTCTATGGACAAACTGTCATTGCGGCAGGACACCACAAGGTGGGAGTGTTGTCAACAAGGGATCAGTCCTTGCCGCAGGACATCTGCAGGTGGAAATGTTGTACACAGCCAAACTGTCATTGCGGAAGGCACCACAAGGTGAAAGTGTTTTCTGCAAAAGATCAGTTCCTCCGGCAGGACACCAGCAGGTGGGAGAGTTGTCCACACCAAAACACAGATCACGGAAGGACACTACCAGGTGGGATTGTCATACACAGCGAACATGTCATTGTGGCAGGACACCACCAGCTGGCAGTCCTGTCCCACAACTAACGTGTTGTTATGGCAGGACACCACCAGGTGAGAGTATTGTCCAGATCTGATCTATCTTTGCGGCAGAACACCACCAGGTGGTACTGTTATCCACAGAGGGCCTGCCATTCTGGGAGGACACCACCAGGTGGGACGATTATCAACAGCACAACCATCATTGTGACAGGACACCACCAGCTGGGAGTGTTCTCCACATCACATTACAATTAGGTTGAGCGTATGTGGGCAGTGGGCGAATCAGCCCTCTTGTGCTTTTTGATCTCGTCACTTGAGATTCAGTTTCACGTGACCCTGCCACTTTGATCTAGCCTAGGCCTTCATTAACCAGGTCCAACACTTGCCTTTGTTGAATCTTGCCCCTCTTGACATAGGAAATCCTGTTTGTGGGGATTTAACAAGGGTTAATCGGGGTGAGTTTAGGGTTTGTGGGGCTGAAGTCAGGGCTAATTGGGAAGTTGCCTAGGATTTGTGGGGGGGTGTGTCCCTTTTGGACTTTAGGATTAGGTTTGTGTGCTGGGCTGGTGGAGATATATATCGGGTATGTGGGGGTTTAGCAGGGGTCAATCGGGATATGCTTAGGGTTGGTGGGCTGAAGCCAGGGTTGATCGGGAAGTGCCTAGGGTTTGTGGGGGTGAGTGCCCCTTTTGGATCTTAGGGTTAGGTTTGAGTGTTGGGCTGGTGGATGTATATGTTTGGTCCGGTTTGTGGGAGTCTAGTAGGGGTTAATCGGGGTAGGCTTAGGTTTTTGTGGGGCTGTGTGCCCCCTTTGGACTTTACGGTTAGGTTTGTGTGTAGGGCTGGTGGATGTTTATGTTTGGTTGGGAGGGGTTAGGCTGCAGAGTTTGGAATATGAGCTGCTATTCTTAGGGTCCGTGGGGCTGAAGCCAGGGCAGCATTAGGGTTAGGGTTAGGGTTAGGTTGAGATTATGCGGGCAGTGGGCTAAAAAGCCCTCTTGTGATTTCTGATCTCCTCACTTGAGATTCTGTTTCACATCACCCTGCCACTTTGATCTGGCCCACGCCTTCATTAACCAGGTCCCACACTTGCCCTTGTTGAATCCTACCCCTCTCAGAATATCTAATTTATGGGGATTTAGCAAACGTTAATCGGGGAATGCCTAGGGTTTGTGGGGGTGTATGCCCCCCTTGGAAGTTGCCTAGGGTTTGTGGGGGTGACTACCCCTCTTGGAATTTGCCTATTTATGGGGGTGTATGCCCCTTTTGGACTTTAGGATTAGGTTAGGGTTAGGGTTAGGGTTAGGGTTAGGGTTAGGTTGAGATTATGCGGGCAGTGGGCTAAAAAGCCCTCTTGTGATTTCTGATCTCCTCACTTGAGATTCTGTTTCACATCACCCTGCCACTTTGATCTGGCCCACGCCTTCATTAACCAGGTCCCACACTTGCCCTTGTTGAATCCTACCCCTCTCAGAATATCTAATTTATGGGGATTTAGCAAAGGTTAATCGGGGAATGCCTAGGGTTTGTGGGGATGTATGCCCCCCTTGGAAGTTGCCTAGGGTTTGTGGGGGTGACTACCCCTCTTGGAATTTGCCTATTTATGGGGGTGTATGCCCCTTTTGGACTTTAGGATTAGGTTAGGGTTAGGGTTAGGGTTAGGGTTAGGGTTAGGGTTAGGTTGAGATTTTGCGGGCAGTGGGCTAAAAAGCCCTCTTGTGATTTTTGATCTCCTCACTTGAGATTCCGTTTCACATCACCCTGCCACTTTGATCTGGCCCACGCCTTCATTAACCAGGTCCCACACTTGCCCTTGTTGAATCTTACCCCTCTCGACATAGGATATCCGGTTTGTGGGGGTTTAGCAAGGGTTAATCGGGGAGTGCCTAGGGTTTGTGGGGGTGTGTGCCCCTTTTGAAAGTTGCCTAGGGTTTGTGGGGGTGTCCGCCCCTTTTGGAATTTGCCTAGGGTTTGTGGGGGTGTGTGCCCCTTTCGGACTTTAAGGTTAGGTTTGAGTGTAGGGCTGGTGGATGTATATGTTTGGCTGGCAAAGGTCAGCCTGCAGAATTTGAAGTATGAGATCGGGTAATGCCTAGGGTTTGTGGGGGTGTGTGCCCCTCTTGGAATTTGCCTAAGGTTTGTGGGGGTGTGTGCCCCTTTTGGACTTTAGGGTTAGGTTTGAGTGTAGGGCTGGTGGATCTATATGTTTAGCTGGCAGAGGTTAGTCTGCAGAGTTTAAAGTCTGAGCTGCTAAGCCAGCTAGGCTTGTATCGGGAAATCAGGTTAATCTGGTCAAAACCTTTATTATCATGTCCCAGGACACATCCTCAGTAATGCACTCTCGGATCGTCAGGTGTTTCGAGCCTTTACATTAGACACCCTACCCGGGACGGCTCCGCCAAGGCGATCAAGCTTGGCGTGTGTATTACCCCTGGACAGACAATGAAAGGCATGGAACTGTGCGGGTCATGCTACTTCTAAGGGTTTAATTCCAGGGCAGCCTAGTTCTTTAGGCCTCGTTCAGGCCGTGCGGAGAATAAGTGTGCAGTGTTTCAATCCATCTCCTCTCTGCTCTTTTTCTTTGGGCGTTTGTCCAGTTTATGTTAGTTTCCAGGCCTAATATTTTTAAGAAGTACCCCCCATGCTCCTGGAAGTGTCTGCTAACCGGTCTGCTTTGGATACCCCTTCTGATGTTACTGAGGTGTCCCGTGAGTCTGGTTCTCAGGCTGTTGCCCGTCTCCCCTACGTATATAATATGGCATAGTGTGCACTGGATTGCATAGACTACATTCTTTTGTTCGCAGGTTATCCTCTGCTCTATTTCGGCCCACTTTCCTGTGGCTCTGTTGTGTATGCTTTTTGAAATTCTCAGGTATATGCATGCCCTGCAATTTCCCACCTCACAGTTTGGCGCTGCTCGTACTTTGGTACTGACTAGTATGTCTTTCAGGTTCCTACCCCTCTTGTAGGCTGAGACAATGGTGTATTGTCCCAGTGTCCCCGCTTCCGCTTTCAGTTCCTCAAAGCGTGTTTTGACCGTCCTGTGAATATTCACTGCCATACCACTGTATCCCGTTATTAAGGGTAGCTTCCGTGTCGTGATGTTCTGCGGTCGGGGATTTGTGATACTTTTCAGAAAGTCAGATTTAATGTGCCTAAGTCTCCTTCTGCTGTAGCCCCTGTGTCTAAGTGCAGAGAAGAGGATGGTTGTGGCCTGCTGGAAGTCCCGCTCCCTCGTGCAAATGCGGTGAAACCGGGTCAGCTGTCCCTTGACAATGCCTCTGAAGGTGTGTTTAGGATGGTGGCTCCCTGTGTGTAGGAGGGTGTGTGTGTCTGTGGTTTTAAAGAATACCTTGGTAGCCAGTTTCTGATTGCCATTTTCCGGTGCTAATTTAAATACTGTAGTGTCCAGGAAGTCAATTCCCTCTCTATTGGTTGTGGCTTTAACCTTAATGGATGGATGGTGAGTGTTTAGGATTTGAATAAATTCCTCTAGCTCCCCCTCTGAGTGTGTCCACACTCCCCAGATGTCATCCAGGTATCGGTAGAGACACATGGGTTTTTTAGGACACTTTGGATAGACCGTTTCCTCCCACCCAGCCATGTATATATTGGCATAGGCTGGAGCAAACCTCTTTCCCATCGCTGTGCCCTTGACCTGTAGGTAGAATTTACCATCGAATTCAAAGTCATTTTTAGTCAGGCTGAGGTGGAGGAGTTCTAGCAAGGCCTCATCTGCTCTCCCTGGCTGGGGGTTCTTCCGTAGGACATCCCTCACTGCCTCCATGCCCCTGTCCGTTTCAATATTGGTGTACAGGCTTTCAACGTCCATGGTGAAGAGTATGGCCTCAGGGGGCACTGACATGGAATTGACTGTCTGGACAAAGTGATATGTGTCCTTGATGTAGCTGGGGTGTTTCTGCGAGAGTGGATTAAGGCTGGCATCAATAAACTCCGCTATCCTGTATGACTCACTGCTGCAGTCTGACACGATGGGTCTGCCGGGAGGGATTTCTCCCGGAACAGTCCATGAGTCTGGGTTCTTGTGTATTTTGGGAAGGATATAAAACTGTCTTGCTCGTGGCTGTGTCCCTGTCAGGTACTCCACTTGCTTCCCTTTGAGGTACCGAGCCCTTTTCAGTTCTCGCAAAATGTTACTAATTTCCGTGTGTGTTTCCCAGTATATGGGTTCCTTTAGTTTCGTGTAGTGCTCCGTGTTGTTTAATTGTCTGTGTGCCTCAAATAGGTATTGTTGTTTGTCCATGATCACTATGCTGCTCCCCTTATCCGCTGGTTTGATAACAATGTCCATGTTTTGCCTCAGTTCATTTAGGGCTTCTCTCTCCTTCCTGGTTAGATTGGGCTTATCCTGTACTTCCCTCTCCCTCTCTATAATCTCCCCCAGTGTGCTCTTAAATTCTAGAATAGCTTCCGACCTATACCTTCTCTTGGGCATCCACTCTGAGGGAGGGGTGAAAGGGGTCTTTGTACTTACTGAGTCACCGAAGTAGTCGGCGAGTACCAGTCCCCTATAGAACCTATTCATGTCCCTCTCAATCTGCTCCTTATGGAGTTTTGCAGTCGGTACAAAAGTCAGGCCCCTGTTCAGAACCTTTTGCTGGGTTTCTGTAGGGGTGAACGTGCGGGAGAGGTTCACGATGGTCTCTCCCAGTCGTGGACCCTGCCTCTCTTGGCTTTGCCCCCACCCTAGTTTAAAGACTGCATCCATCTCTTGACTATTGTCTGGGCTGTGCCCTCAGTCCAATGGATATGGTCTGTGTCTACCTTAAACTGCCTCGCCGGGATTGCAGGGATATGATTCTTAGTTCTAATAACCTCGTTCAGTTGGTCCAGGGTCGCCCGTTCTGCCTCTGTCAAATTGCAACTAAAGTTTAATTCGGGCACCCAGATACTGGCGTGGGGAAATTTAATGCTGGCCATTCTCAGTAGTTGTTGAAGCTGTTTAGTAGCTGTTGTTGGTTTGTGGGACCTATTGTTTATTCCAAAGGAAAGGATGACCTTCTTAGTCTCTGGCTGTGGCTCTAACTTTTCCAGGATAGCAGTGGCATGGACGAATTTGGCCCCCGGAAAGCTGTCTAATTGAATATCCTTGTTAGGGCATCTTTTAACCCTGGAAATGTTAGAGTCCCCTATGATTAGTATAGGTTTAAGGGACCTTAGTTCCCAAGTTACATTTTTCTGTTTAGAGTTAGGATGCCTCGTTATTTGACCCCCCTGGTTGTTGCAAATGGGGTGTACCTGTCCCCTGTCCTGCGACTCTCGGGCTGGGGTGGGAGACCTGCTCGGTCCTTGTGCCCTGGCTCCCCTCGTCCCCCTTGTCTCTCCTCCCCTTCGAACGGGTGTGGGATGGGGTGCCGATTCTCCGGAGTCCTGGGTCAGGGAAGTCGTGGGGGTGGCAGGTTGGGGCTCCTGCGTCCCCTCGGAGGGGCTCGTGGGTGGGGAAGGGTTAGGGTTAGGGTTAGGGTTAGGGTTAGGGTTAGGTTGAAATTATGCGGGCAGTGGGCTAAAAAGCCCTCTTGTGATTTCTGATCTCCTCACTTGAGATTCTGTTTCACATCACCCTGCCACTTTGATCTGGCCCACGCCTTCATTAACCAGGTCCCACACTTGCCCTTGTTGAATCCTACCCCTCTCAGAATATCAAAAGTTAATCGGGGAATGCCTAGGGTTTGTGGGGGTGTATGCCCCCCTTGGAAGTTGCCTAGGGTTTATGGGGGTGACTACCCCTCTTGGAATTTGCCTATTTATGGGGGTGTATGCCCCTTTTGGACTTTAGGATTAGGTTTAAGTGTAGGGCTGGTGGATCTATATGTTTAGCTGGCAAAGGTTAGTCTGCAGAATTTAAAGTCTGAGCTCCTAAGCCAGCTGCTTGTATAGGAAAATCGAAACCTCTCATTATCATGTGCCAGGACACATCATCAGTAATGCACTCTCGGATCGTCGGGTGTTTCGAGCCTTTACATTAGACACCCTCCCCGAGCCGGCTCCGTCAAGTTGATCAAGCTTGCCGTGTGTATTACCCCTGGACCAGACAATGAAAGGCGACACCTACCCTGAAATGGCTTAAACCAAGCCAATCACGCTTGGCGTATGTACTACCCCCTAGACCAGACAACGAAAGGCACAAAATTGTACAGGTCATACTACTTCTAAGGGTTTAATTCCAGGGCGGCCTAGCTCCTTGGGCCTCACTCAGGCCATGCGGAGAATCTGTAGGCCTACTTCTTAATTCCCTTAGGTAGTTGGGACTATTTTTCCAGAATTTTCACATAATGAAAGTTCTGGACTATTTTTAACCTGACCGTGGTTAAGAAGGAATCCCCAGGGACACTAACCAGAGTTACCCACTCGCCCACGTGGCAGGTATCGATCCACACAACCTCTCCTATCTTTGCCTTTCCACATCATTAAGACAATAATGTAAGTAAGACAATAAATAAAAGAATAATGTTCCTACTGCTTATCTTGCGTCTGCGATTTCGACTCCAACCAATTGCCTTCAAAAAAGCGTGATTCCCGACCGGAAGGTCCAACTCGACTCTCGTCCGTCACTCGGGTCTTCTGTGGAGTCTCTAAACCCAGACAGTACTGCTATCCAGTTAAAACGTCCCTCACCTTCTTCCCCCCCGCAGGGCCTCTTTTAACTAATGTGATACTAAAACCTAATTGTCCAACTGCTGCAAACCTGGCTGTTGCTAGGAGACCGGCTCACCTCAGCCCTTAAAGGTACATTAGCTGCTGATTGGTGAACCTCTCCATTCTTTTAACTATGAATTTTTGAACACCTAATAGGTGGAATAAAATATCTGGGTTTTCTTATTGGCCTTTCTGGGGCCGGGAGAATGAAGAGCGTGTCACTGATAGGTTAGGTTGAAATTATGCGGGCAGTGGGCTAAAAAGCCCTCTTGTGATTTCTGATCTCCTCACTTGAGATTCTGTTTCACATCACCCTGCCACTTTGATCTGGCCCACGCCTTCATTAACCAGGTCCCACACTTGCCCTTGTTGAATCCTACCCCTCTCAGAATATCAAAAGTTAATCGGGGAATGCCTAGGGTTTGTGGGGGTGTATGCCCCCCTTGGAAGTTACCTAGGGTTTATGGGGGTGACTACCCCTCTTGGAATTTGCCTATTTATGGGGGTGTATGCCCCTTTTGGACTTTAGGATTAGGTTTAAGTGTAGGGCTGGTGGATCTATATGTTTAGCTGGCAAAGGTTAGTCTGCAGAATTTAAAGTCTGAGCTCCTAAGCCAGCTGCTTGTATAGGAAAATCGAAACCTCTCATTATCATGTGCCAGGACACATCATCAGTAATGCACTCTCGGATCGTCGGGTGTTTCGAGCCTTTACATTAGACACCCTCCCCGAGCCGGCTCCGTCAAGTTGATCAAGCTTGCCGTGTGTATTACCCCTGGACCAGACAATGAAAGGCGACACCTCCCCTGAAATGGCTTAAACCAAGCCAATCACGCTTGGCGTATGTACTACCCCCTAGACCAGACAACGAAAGGCACAAAATTGTACAGGTCATACTACTTCTAAGGGTTTAATTCCAGGGCGGCCTAGCTCCTTGGGCCTCACTCAGGCCATGCGGAGAATCTGTAGGCCTACTTCTTAATTCCCTTAGGTAGTTGGGACTATTTTTCCAGAATTTTCACATAATGAAAGTTCTGGACTATTTTTAACCTGACCGTGGTTAAGAAGGAATCCCCAGGGACACTAACCAGAGTTACCCACTCGCCCACGTGGCAGGTATCGATCCACACAACCTCTCCTATCTTTGCCTTTCCACATCATTAAGACAATAATGTAAGTAAGACAATAAATAAAAGAATAATGTTCCTACTGCTTATCTTGCGTCTGCGATTTCGACTCCAACCAATTGCCTTCAAAAAAGCGTGATTCCCGACCGGAAGGTCCAACTCGACTCTCGTCCGTCACTCGGGTCTTCTGTGGAGTCTCTAAACCCAGACAGTACTGCTATCCAGTTAAAACGTCCCTCACCTTCTTCCCCCCGCAGGGCCTCTTTTAACTAATGTGATACTAAAACCTAATTGTCCACCTGCTGCAAACCTGGCTGTTGCTAGGAGACCGGCTCACCTCAGCCCTTAAAGGTACATTAGCTGCTGATTGGTGAACCTCTCCATTCTTTTAACTATGAATTTTTTAACACCTAATAGGTGAAATAAAATATCTGGGTTTTCTTATTGGCCTTTCTGGGGCCGGGAGAATGAAGAGCGTGTCACTGATAGGTTAGGTTGAAATTATACGGGCAGTGGGCTAAAAAGCCCTCTTGTGATTTCTGATCTCCTCACTTGAGATTCTGTTTCACATCACCCTGCCACTTTGATCTGGCCCACGCCTTCATTAACCAGGTCCCACACTTGCCCTTGTTGAATCCTACCCCTCTCAGAATATCAAAAGTTAATCGGGGAATGCCTAGGGTTTGTGGGGGTGTATGCCCCCCTTGGAAGTTGCCTAGGGTTTATGGGGGTGACTACCCCTCTTGGAATTTGCCTATTTATGGGGGTGTATGCCCCTTTTGGACTTTAGGATTAGGTTTAAGTGTAGGGCTGGTGGATCTATATGTTTAGCTGGCAAAGGTTAGTCTGCAGAATTTAAAGTCTGAGCTCCTAAGCCAGCTGCTTGTATAGGAAAATCGAAACCTCTCATTATCATGTGCCAGGACACATCATCAGTAATGCACTCTCGGATCGTCGGGTGTTTCGAGCCTTTACATTAGACACCCTCCCCGAGCCGGCTCCGTCAAGTTGATCAAGCTTGCCGTGTGTATTACCCCTGGAACAGACAATGAAAGGCGACACCTCCCCTGAAATGGCTTAAACCAAGCCAATCACGCTTGGCGTATGTACTACCCCCTAGACCAGACAACGAAAGGCACAAAATTGTACAGGTCATACTACTTCTAAGGGTTTAATTCCAGGGCGGCCTAGCTCCTTGGGCCTCACTCAGGCCATGCGGAGAATCTGTAGGCCTACTTCTTAATTCCCTTAGGTAGTTGGGACTATTTTTCCAGAATTTTCACATAATGAAAGTTCTGGACTATTTTTAACCTGACCGTGGTTAAGAAGGAATCCCCAGGGACACTAACCAGAGTTACCCACTCGCCCACGTGGCAGGTATCGATCCACACAACCTCTCCTATCTTTGCCTTTCCACATCATTAAGACAATAATGTAAGTAAGACAATAAATAAAAGAATAATGTTCCTACTGCTTATCTTGCGTCTGCGATTTCGACTCCAACCAATTGCCTTCAAAAAAGCGTGATTCCCGACCGGAAGGTCCAACTCGACTCTCGTCCGTCACTCGGGTCTTCTGTGGAGTCTCTAAACCCAGACAGTACTGCTATCCAGTTAAAACGTCCCTCACCTTCTTCCCCCCGCAGGGCCTCTTTTAACTAATGTGATACTAAAACCTAATTGTCCACCTGCTGCAAACCTGGCTGTTGCTAGGAGACCGGCTCACCTCAGCCCTTAAAGGTACATTAGCTGCTGATTGGTGAACCTCTCCATTCTTTTAACTATGAATTTTTTAACACCTAATAGGTGAAATAAAATATCTGGGTTTTCTTATTGGCCTTTCTGGGGCCGGGAGAATGAAGAGCGTGTCACTGATAGGTTAGGTTGAAATTATACGGGCAGTGGGCTAAAAAGCCCTCTTGTGATTTCTGATCTCCTCACTTGAGATTCTGTTTCACATCACCCTGCCACTTTGATCTGGCCCACGCCTTCATTAACCAGGTCCCACACTTGCCCTTGTTGAATCCTACCCCTCTCAGAATATCAAAAGTTAATCGGGGAATGCCTAGGGTTTGTGGGGGTGTATGCCCCCCTTGGAAGTTGCCTAGGGTTTATGGGGGTGTATGCCCCTTTTGGACTTTAGGATTAGGTTTAAGTGTAGGGCTGGTGGATCTATATGTTTAGCTGGCAAAGGTTAGTCTGCAGAATTTAAAGTCTGAGCTCCTAAGCCAGCTGCTTGTATAGGAAAATCGAAACCTCTCATTATCATGTGCCAGGACACATCATCAGTAATGCACTCTCGGATCGTCGGGTGTTTCGAGCCTTTACATTAGACACCCTCCCCGAGCCGGCTCCGTCAAGTTGATCAAGCTTGCCGTGTGTATTACCCCTGGACCAGACAATGAAAGGCGACACCTCCCCTGAAATGGCTTAAACCAAGCCAATCACGCTTGGCGTATGTACTACCCCCTAGACCAGACAACGAAAGGCACAAAATTGTACAGGTCATACTACTTCTAAGGGTTTAATTCCAGGGCGGCCTAGCTCCTTGGGCCTCACTCAGGCCATGCGGAGAATCTGTAGGCCTACTTCTTAATTCCCTTAGGTAGTTGGGACTATTTTTCCAGAATTTTCACATAATGAAAGTTCTGGACTATTTTTAACCTGACCGTGGTTAAGAAGGAATCCCCAGGGACACTAACCAGAGTTACCCACTCGCCCACGTGGCAGGTATCGATCCACACAACCTCTCCTATCTTTGCCTTTCCACATCATTAAGACAATAATGTAAGTAAGACAATAAATAAAAGAATAATGTTCCTACTGCTTATCTTGCGTCTGCGATTTCGACTCCAACCAATTGCCTTCAAAAAAGCGTGATTCCCGACCGGAAGGTCCAACTCGACTCTCGTCCGTCACTCGGGTCTTCTGTGGAGTCTCTAAACCCGGACAGTACTGCTATCCAGTTAAAACGTCCCTCACCTTCTTCCCCCCGCAGGGCCTCTTTTAACTAATGTGATACTAAAACCTAATTGTCCACCTGCTGCAAACCTGGCTGTTGCTAGGAGACCGGCTCACCTCAGCCCTTAAAGGTACATTAGCTGCTGATTGGTGAACCTCTCCATTCTTTTAACTATGAATTTTTTAACACCTAATAGGTGAAATAAAATATCTGGGTTTTCTTATTGGCCTTTCTGGGGCTGGGAGAATGAAGAGCGTGTCACTGATAGGTTAGGTTGAAATACGGGCAGTGGGCTAAAAAGCCCTCTTGTGATTTCTGATCTCCTCACTTGAGATTCTGTTTCACATCACCCTGCCACTTTGATCTGGCCCACGCCTTCATTAACCAGGTCCCACACTTGCCCTTGTTGAATCCTACCCCTCTCAGAATATCAAAAGTTAATCGGGGAATGCCTAGGGTTTGTGGGGGTGTATGCCCCCCTTGGAAGTTGCCTAGGGTTTATGGGGGTGACTACCCCTCTTGGAATTTGCCTATTTATGGGGGTGTATGCCCCTTTTGGACTTTAGGATTAGGTTTAAGTGTAGGGCTGGTGGATCTATATGTTTAGCTGGCAAAGGTTAGTCTGCAGAATTTAAAGTCTGAGCTCCTAAGCCAGCTGCTTGTATAGGAAAATCGAAACCTCTCATTATCATGTGCCAGGACACATCATCAGTAATGCACTCTCGGATCGTCGGGTGTTTCGAGCCTTTACATTAGACACCCTCCCCGAGCCGGCTCCGTCAAGTTGATCAAGCTTGCCGTGTGTATTACCCCTGGACCAGACAATGAAAGGCGACACCTCCCCTGAAATGGCTTAAACCAAGCCAATCACGCTTGGCGTATGTACTACCCCCTAGACCAGACAACGAAAGGCACAAAATTGTACAGGTCATACTACTTCTAAGGGTTTAATTCCAGGGCGGCCTAGCTCCTTGGGCCTCACTCAGGCCATGCGGAGAATCTGTAGGCCTACTTCTTAATTCCCTTAGGTAGTTGGGACTATTTTTCCAGAATTTTCACATAATGAAAGTTCTGGACTATTTTTAACCTGACCGTGGTTAAGAAGGAATCCCCAGGGACACTAACCAGAGTTACCCACTCGCCCACGTGGCAGGTATCGATCCACACAACCTCTCCTATCTTTGCCTTTCCACATCATTAAGACAATAATGTAAGTAAGACAATAAATAAAAGAATAATGTTCCTACTGCTTATCTTGCGTCTGCGATTTCGACTCCAACCAATTGCCTTCAAAAAAGCGTGATTCCCGACCGGAAGGTCCAACTCGACTCTCGTCCGTCACTCGGGTCTTCTGTGGAGTCTCTAAACCCAGACAGTACTGCTATCCAGTTAAAACGTCCCTCACCTTCTTCCCCCTGCAGGGCCTCTTTTAACTAATGTGATACTAAAACCTAATTGTCCACCTGCTGCAAACCTGGCTGTTGCTAGGAGACCGGCTCACCTCAGCCCTTAAAGGTACATTAGCTGCTGATTGGTGAACCTCTCCATTCTTTTAACTATGAATTTTTTAACACCTAATAGGTGAAATAAAATATCTGGGTTTTCTTATTGGCCTTTCTGGGGCCGGGAGAATGAAGAGCGTGTCACTGATAGGTTAGGTTGAAATTATGCGGGCAGTGGGCTAAAAAGCCCTCTTGTGATTTCTGATCTCCTCACTTGAGATTCTGTTTCACATCACCCTGCCACTTTGATCTGGCCCACGCCTTCATTAACCAGGTCCCACACTTGCCCTTGTTGAATCCTACCCCTCTCAGAATATCAAAAGTTAATCGGGGAATGCCTAGGGTTTGTGGGGGTGTATGCCCCCCTTGGAAGTTGCCTAGGGTTTATGGGGGTGACTACCCCTCTTGGAATTTGCCTATTTATGGGGGTGTATGCCCCTTTTGGACTTTAGGATTAGGTTTAAGTGTAGGGCTGGTGGATCTATATGTTTAGCTGGCAAAGGTTAGTCTGCAGAATTTAAAGTCTGAGCTCCTAAGCCAGCTGCTTGTATAGGAAAATCGAAACCTCTCATTATCATGTGCCAGGACACATCATCAGTAATGCACTCTCGGATCGTCGGGTGTTTCGAGCCTTTACATTAGACACCCTCCCCGAGCCGGCTCCGTCAAGTTGATCAAGCTTGCCGTGTGTATTACCCCTGGACCAGACAATGAAAGGCGACACCTACCCTGAAATGGCTTAAACCAAGCCAATCACGCTTGGCGTATGTACTACCCCCTAGACCAGACAACGAAAGGCACAAAATTGTACAGGTCATACTACTTCTAAGGGTTTAATTCCAGGGCGGCCTAGCTCCTTGGGCCTCACTCAGGCCATGCGGAGAATCTGTAGGCCTACTTCTTAATTCCCTTTAGTAGTTGGGACTATTTTTCCAGAATTTTCACATAATGAAAGTTCTGGACTATTTTTAACCTGACCGTGGTTAAGAAGGAATCCCCAGGGACACTAACCAGAGTTACCCACTCGCCCACGTGGCAGGTATCGATCCACACAACCTCTCCTATCTTTGCCTTTCCACATCATTAAGACAATAATGTAAGTAAGACAATAAATAAAAGAATAATGTTCCTACTGCTTATCTTGCGTCTGCGATTTCGACTCCAACCAATTGCCTTCAAAAAAGCGTGATTCCCGACCGGAAGGTCCAACTCGACTCTCGTCCGTCACTCGGGTCTTCTGTGGAGTCTCTAAACCCAGACAGTACTGCTATCCAGTTAAAACGTCCCTCACCTTCTTCCCCCCGCAGGGCCTCTTTTAACTAATGTGATACTAAAACCTAATTGTCCACCTGCTGCAAACCTGGCTGTTGCTAGGAGACCGGCTCACCTCAGCCCTTAAAGGTACATTAGCTGCTGATTGGTGAACCTCTCCATTCTTTTAACTATGAATTTTTTAACACCTAATAGGTGAAATAAAATATCTGGGTTTTCTTATTGGCCTTTCTGGGGCCGGGAGAATGAAGAGCGTGTCACTGATAGGTTAGGTTGAAATTATGCAGGCAGTGGGCTAAAAAGCCCTCTTGTGATTTCTGATCTCCTCACTTGAGATTCTGTTTCACATCACCCTGCCACTTTGATCTGGCCCACGCCTTCATTAACCAGGTCCCACACTTGCCCTTGTTGAATCCTACCCCTCTCAGAATATCAAAAGTTAATCGGGGAATGCCTAGGGTTTGTGGGGGTGTATGCCCCCCTTGGAAGTTGCCTAGGGTTTATGGGGGTGTATGCCCCTTTTGGACTTTAGGATTAGGTTTAAGTGTAGGGCTGGTGGATCTATATGTTTAGCTGGCAAAGGTTAGTCTGCAGAATTTAAAGTCTGAGCTCCTAAGCCAGCTGCTTGTATAGGAAAATCGAAACCTCTCATTATCATGTGCCAGGACACATCATCAGTAATGCACTCTCGGATCGTCGGGTGTTTCGAGCCTTTACATTAGACACCCTCCCCGAGCCGGCTCCGTCAAGTTGATCAAGCTTGCCGTGTGTATTACCCCTGGACCAGACAATGAAAGGCGACACCTCCCCTGAAATGGCTTAAACCAAGCCAATCACGCTTGGCGTATGTACTACCCCCTAGACCAGACAACGAAAGGCACAAAATTGTACAGGTCATACTACTTCTAAGGGTTTAATTCCAGGGCGGCCTAGCTCCTTGGGCCTCACTCAGGCCATGCGGAGAATCTGTAGGCCTACTTCTTAATTCCCTTAGGTAGTTGGGACTATTTTTCCAGAATTTTCACATAATGAAAGTTCTGGACTATTTTTAACCTGACCGTGGTTAAGAAGGAATCCCCAGGGACACTAACCAGAGTTACCCACTCGCCCACGTGGCAGGTATCGATCCACACAACCTCTCCTATCTTTGCCTTTCCACATCATTAAGACAATAATGTAAGTAAGACAATAAATAAAAGAATAATGTTCCTACTGCTTATCTTGCGTCTGCGATTTCGACTCCAACCAATTGCCTTCAAAAAAGCGTGATTCCCGACCGGAAGGTCCAACTCGACTCTCGTCCGTCACTCGGGTCTTCTGTGGAGTCTCTAAACCCAGACAGTACTGCTATCCAGTTAAAACGTCCCTCACCTTCTTCCCCCCGCAGGGCCTCTTTTAACTAATGTGATACTAAAACCTAATTGTCCACCTGCTGCAAACCTGGCTGTTGCTAGGAGACCGGCTCACCTCAGCCCTTAAAGGTACATTAGCTGCTGATTGGTGAACCTCTCCATTCTTTTAACTATGAATTTTTTAACACCTAATAGGTGAAATAAAATATCTGGGTTTTCTTATTGGCCTTTCTGGGGCCGGGAGAATGAAGAGCGTGTCACTGATAGGTTAGGTTGAAATTATACGGGCAGTGGGCTAAAAAGCCCTCTTGTGATTTCTGATCTCCTCACTTGAGATTCTGTTTCACATCACCCTGCCACTTTGATCTGGCCCACGCCTTCATTAACCAGGTCCCACACTTGCCCTTGTTGAATCCTACCCCTCTCAGAATATCAAAAGTTAATCGGGGAATGCCTAGGGTTTGTGGGGGTGTATGCCCCCCTTGGAAGTTGCCTAGGGTTTATGGGGGTGACTACCCCTCTTGGAATTTGCCTATTTATGGGGGTGTATGCCCCTTTTGGACTTTAGGATTAGGTTTAAGTGTAGGGCTGGTGGATCTATATGTTTAGCTGGCAAAGGTTAGTCTGCAGAATTTAAAGTCTGAGCTCCTAAGCCAGCTGCTTGTATAGGAAAATCGAAACCTCTCATTATCATGTGCCAGGACACATCATCAGTAATGCACTCTCGGATCGTCGGGTGTTTCGAGCCTTTACATTAGACACCCTCCCCGAGCCGGCTCCGTCAAGTTGATCAAGCTTGCCGTGTGTATTACCCCTGGAACAGACAATGAAAGGCGACACCTCCCCTGAAATGGCTTAAACCAAGCCAATCACGCTTGGCGTATGTACTACCCCCTAGACCAGACAACGAAAGGCACAAAATTGTACAGGTCATACTACTTCTAAGGGTTTAATTCCAGGGCGGCCTAGCTCCTTGGGCCTCACTCAGGCCATGCGGAGAATCTGTAGGCCTACTTCTTAATTCCCTTAGGTAGTTGGGACTATTTTTCCAGAATTTTCACATAATGAAAGTTCTGGACTATTTTTAACCTGACCGTGGTTAAGAAGGAATCCCCAGGGACACTAACCAGAGTTACCCACTCGCCCACGTGGCAGGTATCGATCCACACAACCTCTCCTATCTTTGCCTTTCCACATCATTAAGACAATAATGTAAGTAAGACAATAAATAAAAGAATAATGTTCCTACTGCTTATCTTGCGTCTGCGATTTCGACTCCAACCAATTGCCTTCAAAAAAGCGTGATTCCCGACCGGAAGGTCCAACTCGACTCTCGTCCGTCACTCGGGTCTTCTGTGGAGTCTCTAAACCCAGACAGTACTGCTATCCAGTTAAAACGTCCCTCACCTTCTTCCCCCCGCAGGGCCTCTTTTAACTAATGTGATACTAAAACCTAATTGTCCACCTGCTGCAAACCTGGCTGTTGCTAGGAGACCGGCTCACCTCAGCCCTTAAAGGTACATTAGCTGCTGATTGGTGAACCTCTCCATTCTTTTAACTATGAATTTTTTAACACCTAATAGGTGAAATAAAATATCTGGGTTTTCTTATTGGCCTTTCTGGGGCCGGGAGAATGAAGAGCGTGTCACTGATAGGTTAGGTTGAAATTATACGGGCAGTGGGCTAAAAAGCCCTCTTGTGATTTCTGATCTCCTCACTTGAGATTCTGTTTCACATCACCCTGCCACTTTGATCTGGCCCACGCCTTCATTAACCAGGTCCCACACTTGCCCTTGTTGAATCCTACCCCTCTCAGAATATCAAAAGTTAATCGGGGAATGCCTAGGGTTTGTGGGGGTGTATGCCCCCCTTGGAAGTTGCCTAGGGTTTATGGGGGTGTATGCCCCTTTTGGACTTTAGGATTAGGTTTAAGTGTAGGGCTGGTGGATCTATATGTTTAGCTGGCAAAGGTTAGTCTGCAGAATTTAAAGTCTGAGCTCCTAAGCCAGCTGCTTGTATAGGAAAATCGAAACCTCTCATTATCATGTGCCAGGACACATCATCAGTAATGCACTCTCGGATCGTCGGGTGTTTCGAGCCTTTACATTAGACACCCTCCCCGAGCCGGCTCCGTCAAGTTGATCAAGCTTGCCGTGTGTATTACCCCTGGACCAGACAATGAAAGGCGACACCTCCCCTGAAATGGCTTAAACCAAGCCAATCACGCTTGGCGTATGTACTACCCCCTAGACCAGACAACGAAAGGCACAAAATTGTACAGGTCATACTACTTCTAAGGGTTTAATTCCAGGGCGGCCTAGCTCCTTGGGCCTCACTCAGGCCATGCGGAGAATCTGTAGGCCTACTTCTTAATTCCCTTAGGTAGTTGGGACTATTTTTCCAGAATTTTCACATAATGAAAGTTCTGGACTATTTTTAACCTGACCGTGGTTAAGAAGGAATCCCCAGGGACACTAACCAGAGTTACCCACTCGCCCACGTGGCAGGTATCGATCCACACAACCTCTCCTATCTTTGCCTTTCCACATCATTAAGACAATAATGTAAGTAAGACAATAAATAAAAGAATAATGTTCCTACTGCTTATCTTGCGTCTGCGATTTCGACTCCAACCAATTGCCTTCAAAAAAGCGTGATTCCCGACCGGAAGGTCCAACTCGACTCTCGTCCGTCACTCGGGTCTTCTGTGGAGTCTCTAAACCCAGACAGTACTGCTATCCAGTTAAAACGTCCCTCACCTTCTTCCCCCCGCAGGGCCTCTTTTAACTAATGTGATACTAAAACCTAATTGTCCACCTGCTGCAAACCTGGCTGTTGCTAGGAGACCGGCTCACCTCAGCCCTTAAAGGTACATTAGCTGCTGATTGGTGAACCTCTCCATTCTTTTAACTATGAATTTTTTAACACCTAATAGGTGAAATAAAATATCTGGGTTTTCTTATTGGCCTTTCTGGGGCTGGGAGAATGAAGAGCGTGTCACTGATAGGTTAGGTTGAAATACGGGCAGTGGGCTAAAAAGCCCTCTTGTGATTTCTGATCTCCTCACTTGAGATTCTGTTTCACATCACCCTGCCACTTTGATCTGGCCCACGCCTTCATTAACCAGGTCCCACACTTGCCCTTGTTGAATCCTACCCCTCTCAGAATATCAAAAGTTAATCGGGGAATGCCTAGGGTTTGTGGGGGTGTATGCCCCCCTTGGAAGTTGCCTAGGGTTTATGGGGGTGACTACCCCTCTTGGAATTTGCCTATTTATGGGGGTGTATGCCCCTTTTGGACTTTAGGATTAGGTTTAAGTGTAGGGCTGGTGGATCTATATGTTTAGCTGGCAAAGGTTAGTCTGCAGAATTTAAAGTCTGAGCTCCTAAGCCAGCTGCTTGTATAGGAAAATCGAAACCTCTCATTATCATGTGCCAGGACACATCATCAGTAATGCACTCTCGGATCGTCGGGTGTTTCGAGCCTTTACATTAGACACCCTCCCCGAGCCGGCTCCGTCAAGTTGATCAAGCTTGCCGTGTGTATTACCCCTGGACCAGACAATGAAAGGCGACACCTACCCTGAAATGGCTTAAACCAAGCCAATCACGCTTGGCGTATGTACTACCCCCTAGACCAGACAACGAAAGGCACAAAATTGTACAGGTCATACTACTTCTAAGGGTTTAATTCCAGGGCGGCCTAGCTCCTTGGGCCTCACTCAGGCCATGCGGAGAATCTGTAGGCCTACTTCTTAATTCCCTTAGGTAGTTGGGACTATTTTTCCAGAATTTTCACATAATGAAAGTTCTGGACTATTTTTAACCTGACCGTGGTTAAGAAGGAATCCCCAGGGACACTAACCAGAGTTACCCACTCGCCCACGTGGCAGGTATCGATCCACACAACCTCTCCTATCTTTGCCTTTCCACATCATTAAGACAATAATGTAAGTAAGACAATAAATAAAAGAATAATGTTCCTACTGCTTATCTTGCGTCTGCGATTTCGACTCCAACCAATTGCCTTCAAAAAAGCGTGATTCCCGACCGGAAGGTCCAACTCGACTCTCGTCCGTCACTCGGGTCTTCTGTGGAGTCTCTAAACCCAGACAGTACTGCTATCCAGTTAAAACGTCCCTCACCTTCTTCCCCCCGCAGGGCCTCTTTTAACTAATGTGATACTAAAACCTAATTGTCCACCTGCTGCAAACCTGGCTGTTGCTAGGAGACCGGCTCACCTCAGCCCTTAAAGGTACATTAGCTGCTGATTGGTGAACCTCTCCATTCTTTTAACTATGAATTTTTTAACACCTAATAGGTGAAATAAAATATCTGGGTTTTCTTATTGGCCTTTCTGGGGCCGGGAGAATGAAGAGCGTGTCACTGATAGGTTAGGTTGAAATTATGCGGGCAGTGGGCTAAAAAGCCCTCTTGTGATTTCTGATCTCCTCACTTGAGATTCTGTTTCACATCACCCTGCCACTTTGATCTGGCCCACGCCTTCATTAACCAGGTCCCACACTTGCCCTTGTTGAATCCTACCCCTCTCAGAATATCAAAAGTTAATCGGGGAATGCCTAGGGTTTGTGGGGGTGTATGCCCCCCTTGGAAGTTGCCTAGGGTTTATGGGGGTGACTACCCCTCTTGGAATTTGCCTATTTATGGGGGTGTATGCCCCTTTTGGACTTTAGGATTAGGTTTAAGTGTAGGGCTGGTGGATCTATATGTTTAGCTGGCAAAGGTTAGTCTGCAGAATTTAAAGTCTGAGCTCCTAAGCCAGCTGCTTGTATAGGAAAATCGAAACCTCTCATTATCATGTGCCAGGACACATCATCAGTAATGCACTCTCGGATCGTCGGGTGTTTCGAGCCTTTACATTAGACACCCTCCCCGAGCCGGCTCCGTCAAGTTGATCAAGCTTGCCGTGTGTATTACCCCTGGACCAGACAATGAAAGGCGACACCTCCCCTGAAATGGCTTAAACCAAGCCAATCACGCTTGGCGTATGTACTACCCCCTAGACCAGACAACGAAAGGCACAAAATTGTACAGGTCATACTACTTCTAAGGGTTTAATTCCAGGGCGGCCTAGCTCCTTGGGCCTCACTCAGGCCATGCGGAGAATCTGTAGGCCTACTTCTTAATTCCCTTAGGTAGTTGGGACTATTTTTCCAGAATTTTCACATAATGAAAGTTCTGGACTATTTTTAACCTGACCGTGGTTAAGAAGGAATCCCCAGGGACACTAACCAGAGATACCCACTCGCCCACGTGGCAGGTATCGATCCACACAACCTCTCCTATCTTTGCCTTTCCACATCATTAAGACAATAATGTAAGTAAGACAATAAATAAAAGAATAATGTTCCTACTGCTTATCTTGCGTCTGCGATTTCGACTCCAACCAATTGCCTTCAAAAAAGCGTGATTCCCGACCGGAAGGTCCAACTCGACTCTCGTCCGTCACTCGGGTCTTCTGTGGAGTCTCTAAACCCAGACAGTACTGCTATCCAGTTAAAACATCCCTCACCTTCTTCCCCCCGCAGGGCCTCTTTTAACTAATGTGATACTAAAACCTAATTGTCCACCTGCTGCAAACCTGGCTGTTGCTAGGAGACCGGCTCACCTCAGCCCTTAAAGGTACATTAGCTGCTGATTGGTGAACCTCTCCATTCTTTTAACTATGAATTTTTTAACACCTAATAGGTGAAATAAAATATCTGGGTTTTCTTATTGGCCTTTCTGGGGCCGGGAGAATGAAGAGCGTGTCACTGATAGGTTAGGTTGAAATTATACGGGCAGTGGGCTAAAAAGCCCTCTTGTGATTTCTGATCTCCTCACTTGAGATTCTGTTTCACATCACCCTGCCACTTTGATCTGGCCCACGCCTTCATTAACCAGGTCCCACACTTGCCCTTGTTGAATCCTACCCTTCTCAGAATATCAAAAGTTAATCGGGGAATGCCTAGGGTTTGTGGGGGGTGTGTCCCTTTTGGACTTTAGGATTAGGTTTGTGTGCTGGGCTGGTGGAGATATATATCGGGTATGTGGGGGTTTAGCAGGGGTCAATCGGGATGTGCTTAGGGTTTGTGGGCTGAAGCCAGGGTTGATCGGGAAGTGCCTAGGGTTTGTGGGGGTGAGTGCCCCTTTTGGATCTTAGGGTTAGGTTTGAGTGTTGGGCTGGTGGATGTATATGTTTGGTCCGGTTTGTGGGAGTCTAGTAGGGGTTAATCGGGGTAGGCTTAGGTTTTTGTGGGGCTGTGTGCCCCCTTTGGACTTTAGGGTTAGGTTTGTGTGTAGGGCTGGTGGATGTTTATGTTTGGCTGGGAGGGGTTAGGCTGCAGAGTTTGGAATATGAGCTGCTATTCTTAGGGTCCGTGGGGCTGAAGCCAGGGCCGCATTAGGGTTAGGGTTAGGGTTAGGTTGAGATTATGCGGGCAGTGGGCTAAAAAGCCCTCTTGTGATTTCTGATCTCCTCACTTGAGATTCTGTTTCACATCACCCTGCCACTTTGATCTGGCCCACGCCTTCATTAACCAGGTCCCACACTTGCCCTTGTTGAATCCTACCCCTCTCGACATAGAATATCCGATTTATGGGGATTTAGCAAGGGTTAATCGGGGAGTGCCTAGGGTTTGTGGGGGTGTGTGCCCCCCTTGGAAGTTGCCTAGGGTTTGTGGGGGTGTCTACCCCTCTTGGAATTTGCCTAAGGTTTGTGGGGGTGTGTGCCCCTTTTGGACTTTAGGATTAGGTTTAAGTGTAGGGCTGGTGGATCTATATGTTTAGCTGGCAGAGGTTAGTCTGCAGAATTTGAAGTCTGAGCTGCTAAGCCAGCTAGGCTTGTATGGGAAAATCGAAACCTTTCATTATCATGTCCCAGGACACATCATCAGTAATGCACTCTCGGATCGTCAGGTGTTTCGAGCTTTTACATCACACACCCTCCCCGAGACGGCTCCGCCAAGGCGATCAAGCTTGGCGTGTGTATTACCCCTGGACCAGACAATGAAAGGCGACACCCTCCCTGAGATGGCTCAGACAAGGCGATCAAGCTTGGCGTATGTATTACCCCTAGACCAGACAACGAAAGGCATAAAATTGTGCAGGTCATACTACTTCTAAGGGTTTAACTCCAGGGCGGCCTAGCTCCTTGGGCCTCATTCAGGCCATGCGGAGAATCTGTGGGCCTGCTTCATAATTCCCTTTGGTAGTTGGGACTATTTTTCCAGAATTTTCACATAATGAAGGTTCTGGACTATTTTATAAATTAACCTGACCGTGGTTAAGAAGGAATCCCCAGGGGCACTGGGGTCCCGGTAGTAACCGGAGTTATCCACTCGCCCACCTGGCAGGTATCGATCCACACAACCTCTCCTATCTTTGCCTTTCCACATCATTAAGACAATAATGTAAGTAAGACAATAAATAAAAGAATAATGTTCCTACTGCTTGTCTTGCGTCTGCGATTTCGACTCCAACGGATTGCCTTCAAAAAAGCGTGATTCCCGACCGGGAGGTCCAACTCGACTCTCGTCCGTCACTCGGGTCTTCTGTGGAGTCTCTAAACCCAGACAGTACTGCTGTCCAGTTAAAACGTCCCTCACCTTCCTCCCCCCCGCAGGGCCTCTTTTAACTAATGTTATACTAAAACCTAATTGTCCACCTGCTGCAAACCTGGCTGTTGCTAAGAAACCGGTCCACCTTGTTTGCTCAGCCCTTAAAGGTACATTAGCTGCTAATTGTCCCTCAGGGTTGGTGGACCCCTCCATTCTTTTAACTATGAATTTTTCATTTCTAATTTCATAACCCCTAGTAGGTGAGATCACAAATTATTCCTCTGTTTAAATTATATTGGTTTATTATGACTGTAGGGTTCAACCCATTACTTCATTGTTCTATGGGCATGATGGGGTTATATAACCTAGATAAATTCGTCACCTCTGCTGGTGATTTATCAATTACTTAATTAATTATGTCAGGGGTTGGTCTTAATCTCCAACTTCTATGTCAATTTTTAAGATAAAATATCTGGGTTTTCTTATTGGCCTTTCTTGGGCCGGGAGAATGAAGAGCGTGTCACTGATAGGTTAGGTTGAGATTATGCGGGCAGTGGGCGAATCAGCCCTCTCGTGCTTTTTGATCTCATCACTTGAGATTCAGTTCAATGCGACCCTGCCACTTTGATCTGGCCCACGCCTTCATTAACCAGGTCCCACACTTCCCTTTGTTCAATCTTGCCCCTCTTGGCATAAGAGATCGGATTTGTGGGGGTCTAGCAAAAGTTAATCAGGGTGTGCTTAGGGTTTCTGCGGCTGAAGCCAGTTTTAGTCGGGAAGTGCCAAGGGCTTGTGGGGGTGTGTGCCCCTTTTGCACTTTAGGATTTGGTTTGAGTGTTGAGCTGGTGGATGTATATATGTGGCAGTCACAGCTAAGGCTGTCGAGTTTTGAGCAGTGATGTATGAACTGCTATGGCGGATAGGCTCACATGAGGGTAAGGGTTAGGATTTTGTTGCAAAACTGTCATACCGACAGGTCACCACCAGGTGGGATTTCTGTCTTCACCTAATCCTTCATTGTGACAGGACACCAGCAGGTGGGAGTGTTGTCTACGGACGAACTGTCATTGTGGCAGGACACCACCAGGTGGGAGTATTCTCCACATCTGATCTGTCATGGTTGCAGGACACCAGCAGGTGGGAGTGTTGTACACATCTGATCTGTCATTATGACAGGACACCACCAGGTGGGAGTATTGTCTACGGACGAACTGTCATTGTGGCAGGACACCACCAGGTGGGAGTATTCTCCACATCTGATCTGTAATGGTTGCAGGACACCAGCAGGTGGGAGTGTTGTACACATCTGATCTGTCGTTATGACAGGACACCACCAGGTGGGAGTATTGTCCACATCTGATCTGTCGTTATGACAGGACACCACCAGGTGGGAGTATTCTCCACATCTGATCTGTCATGGTTGCAGGACACCAGCAGGTGGGAGTATTCTCCACATCTGATCTGTCATGGTTGCAGGACACCAGCAGGTGGGAGTATTCTCCACATCTGATCTGTCATGGTTGCAGGACACCAGCAAGTGGGAGTGTTGTACACATCTGATCTGTCGTTATGACAGGACACCACCAGGTGGGAGTATTGTCTATGGACAAACTGTCATTGCGGCAGGACACCACAAGGTGGGAGTGTTGTCAACAAGGGATCAGTCCTTGCCGCAGGACATCTGCAGGTGGAAATGTTGTACACAGCCAAACTGTCATTGCGGAAGGCACCACAAGGTGAAAGTGTTTTCTGCAAAAGATCAGTTCCTCCGGCAGGACACCAGCAGGTGGGAGAGTTGTCCACACCAAAACACAGATCACGGAAGGACACTACCAGGTGGGATTGTCATACACAGCGAACATGTCATTGTGGCAGGACACCACCAGCTGGCAGTCCTGTCCCACAACTAACGTGTTGTTATGGCAGGACACCACCAGGTGAGAGTATTGTCCAGATCTGATCTATCTTTGCGGCAGAACACCACCAGGTGGTACTGTTATCCACAGAGGGCCTGCCATTCTGGGAGGACACCACCAGGTGGGACGATTATCAACAGCACAACCATCATTGTGACAGGACACCACCAGCTGGGAGTGTTCTCCACATCACATTACAATTAGGTTGAGCGTATGTGGGCAGTGGGCGAATCAGCCCTCTTGTGCTTTTTGATCTCGTCACTTGAGATTCAGTTTCACGTGACCCTGCCACTTTGATCTAGCCTAGGCCTTCATTAACCAGGTCCAACACTTGCCTTTGTTGAATCTTGCCCCTCTTGACATAGGAAATCCTGTTTGTGGGGATTTAACAAGGGTTAATCGGGGTGAGTTTAGGGTTTGTGGGGCTGAAGTCAGGGCTAATTGGGAAGTTGCCTAGGATTTGTGGGGGGGTGTGTCCCTTTTGGACTTTAGGATTAGGTTTGTGTGCTGGGCTGGTGGAGATATATATCGGGTATGTGGGGGTTTAGCAGGGGTCAATCGGGATATGCTTAGGGTTGGTGGGCTGAAGCCAGGGTTGATCAGGAAGTGCCTAGGGTTTGTGGGGGTGAGTGCCCCTTTTGGATCTTAGGGTTAGGTTTGAGTGTTGGGCTGGTGGATGTATATGTTTGGTCCGGTTTGTGGGAGTCTAGTAGGGGTTAATCGGGGTAGGCTTAGGTTTTTGTGGGGCTGTGTGCCCCCTTTGGACTTTACGGTTAGGTTTGTGTGTAGGGCTGGTGGATGTTTATGTTTGGTTGGGAGGGGTTAGGCTGCAGAGTTTGGAATATGAGCTGCTATTCTTAGGGTCCGTGGGGCTGAAGCCAGGGCAGCATTAGGGTTAGGGTTAGGGTTAGGTTGAGATTATGCGGGCAGTGGGCTAAAAAGCCCTCTTGTGATTTCTGATCTCCTCACTTGAGATTCTGTTTCACATCACCCTGCCACTTTGATCTGGCCCACGCCTTCATTAACCAGGTCCCACACTTGCCCTTGTTGAATCCTACCCCTCTCAGAATATCTAATTTATGGGGATTTAGCAAACGTTAATCGGGGAATGCCTAGGGTTTGTGGGGGTGTATGCCCCCCTTGGAAGTTGCCTAGGGTTTGTGGGGGTGACTACCCCTCTTGGAATTTGCCTATTTATGGGGGTGTATGCCCCTTTTGGACTTTAGGGTTAGGGTTAGGGTTAGGGTTAGGGTTAGGGTTAGGGTTAGGGTTAGGGTTAGGGTTAGGGTTAGGGTTAGGGTTAGGGTTAGGGTTAGGGTTAGGGTTAGGGTTAGGGTTAGGGTTAGGGTTAGGGTTAGGGTTAGGGTTAGGGTTAGGGTTAGGGTTAGGTTGAGATTATGCGGGCAGTGGGCTAAAAAGCCCTCTTGTGATTTTTGATCTCCTCACTTGAGATTCCGTTTCACATCACCCTGCCACTTTGATCTGGCCCACGCCTTCATTAACCAGGTCCCACACTTGCCCTTGTTGAATCTTACCCCTCTCGAC
This sequence comes from Hypanus sabinus, assembly GCF_030144855.1. Lineage (NCBI taxonomy): Eukaryota > Metazoa > Chordata > Chondrichthyes > Myliobatiformes > Dasyatidae > Hypanus > Hypanus sabinus. The sequence goes on from NC_082711.1 coordinate 183,013,362, forward strand.
ATAGGATATCCGGTTTGTGGGGGTTTAGCAAGGGTTAATCGGGGAGTGCCTAGGGTTTGTGGGGGTGTGTGCCCCTTTTGGAAGTTGCCTAGGGTTTGTGGGGGTGTCCGCCCCTTTTGGAATTTGCCTAGGGTTTGTGGGGGTGTGTGCCCCTTTTGGACTTTAAGGTTAGGTTTGAGTGTAGGGCTGGTGGATGTATATGTTTGGCTGGCAAAGGTCAGCCTGCAGAGTTTAAAGTCTGAGCTGCTAAGCCAGCTAGGCTTGTATCGGGAAATCAGGTTAATCTGGTCAAAACCTTTATTATCATGTCCCAGGACACATCCTCAGTAATGCACTCTCGGATCGTCAGGTGTTTCGAGCCTTTACATTAGACACCCTACCCGGGACGGCTCCACCAAGGCGATCAAGCTTGGCGTGTGTATTACCCCTGGACAGACAATGAAAGGCATGGAACTGTGCGGGTCATGCTACTTCTAAGGGTTTAATTCCAGGGCAGCCTAGTTCTTTAGGCCTCGTTCAGGCCGTGCGGAGAATAAGTGTGCAGTGTTTCAATCCATCTCCTCTCTGCTCTTTTTCTTTGGGCGTTTGTCCAGTTTATGTTAGTTTCCAGGCCTAATATTTTTAAGAAGTACCCCCCATGCTCCTGGAAGTGTCTGCTAACCGGTCTGCTTTGGATACCCCTTCTGATGTTACTGAGGTGTCCCGTGAGTCTGGTTCTCAGGCTGTTGCCCGTCTCCCCTACGTATATAATATGGCATAGTGTGCACTGGATTGCATAGACTACATTCTTTTGTTCGCAGGTTATCCTCTGCTCTATTTCGGCCCACTTTCCTGTGGCTCTGTTGTGTATGCTTTTTGAAATTCTCAGGTATATGCATGCCCTGCAATTTCCCACCTCACAGTTTGGCGCTGCTCGTACTTTGGTACTGACTAGTATGTCTTTCAGGTTCCTACCCCTCTTGTAGGCTGAGACAATGGTGTATTGTCCCAGTGTCCCCGCTTCCGCTTTCAGTTCCTCAAAGCGTGTTTTGACCGTCCTGTGAATATTCACTGCCATACCACTGTATCCCGTTATTAAGGGTAGCTTCCGTGTCGTGATGTTCTGCGGTCGGGGATTTGTGATACTTTTCAGAAAGTCAGATTTAATGTGCCTAAGTCTCCTTCTGCTGTAGCCCCTGTGTCTAAGTGCAGAGAAGAGGATGGTTGTGGCCTGCTGGAAGTCCCCCTCCCTCGTGCAAATGCGGTGAAACCGGGTCAGCTGTCCCTTGACAATGCCTCTGAAGGTGTGTTTAGGATGGTGGCTCCCTGTGTGTAGGAGGGTGTGTGTGTCTGTGGTTTTAAAGAATACCTTGGTAGCTAGTTTCTGATTGCCATTTTCCGGTGCTAATTTAAATACTGTAGTGTCCAGGAAGTCAATTCCCTCTCTATTGGTTGTGGCTTTAACCTTAATGGATGGATGGTGAGTGTTTAGGATTTGAATAAATTCCTCTAGCTCCCCCTCTGAGTGTGTCCACACTCCCCAGATGTCATCCAGGTATCGGTAGAGACACATGGGTTTTTTAGGACACTTTGGATAGACCGTTTCCTCCCACCCAGCCATGTATATATTGGCATAGGCTGGAGCAAACCTCTTTCCCATCGCTGTGCCCTTGACCTGTAGGTAGAATTTACCATCGAATTCAAAGTCATTTTTAGTCAGGCTGAGGTGGAGGAGTTCTAGCAAGGCCTCATCTGCTCTCCCTGGCTGGG
>NC_082711.1:183020110-183023900 GCF_030144855.1 Hypanus sabinus
GGTTAGGGTTAGGGTTAGGGTTAGGGTTAGGGTTAGGGTTAGGGTTAGGGTTAGGGTTAGGGTTAGGGTTAGGGTTAGGGTTAGGGTTAGGGTTAGGGTTAGGGTTAGGGTTAGGGTTAGGGTTAGGGTTAGGGTTAGGGTTAGGGTTAGGGTTAGGGTTAGGGTTAGGGTTAGGGTTAGGGTTAGGGTTAGGGTTAGGGTTAGGGTTAGGGTTAGGGTTAGGGTTAGGGTTAGGGTTAGGGTTAGGGTTAGGGTTAGGGTTAGGGTTAGGGTTAGGGTTAGGGTTAGGGTTAGGGTTAGGGTTAGGGTTAGGGTTAGGGTTAGGGTTAGGGTTAGGGTTAGGGTTAGGGTTAGGGTTAGGGTTAGGGTTAGGGTTAGGGTTAGGGTTAGGGTTAGGGTTAGGGTTAGGGTTAGGGTTAGGGTTAGGGTTAGGGTTAGGGTTAGGGTTAGGGTTAGGGTTAGGGTTAGGGTTAGGGTTAGGGTTAGGGTTAGGGTTAGGGTTAGGGTTAGGGTTAGGGTTAGGGTTAGGGTTAGGGTTAGGGTTAGGGTTAGGGTTAGGGTTAGGGTTAGGGTTAGGGTTAGGGTTAGGGTTAGGGTTAGGGTTAGGGTTAGGGTTAGGGTTAGGGTTAGGGTTAGGGTTAGGGTTAGGGTTAGGGTTAGGGTTAGGGTTAGGGTTAGGGTTAGGGTTAGGGTTAGGGTTAGGGTTAGGGTTAGGGTTAGGGTTAGGGTTAGGGTTAGGGTTAGGGTTAGGGTTAGGGTTAGGGTTAGGGTTAGGGTTAGGGTTAGGGTTAGGGTTAGGGTTAGGGTTAGGGTTAGGGTTAGGGTTAGGGTTAGGGTTAGGGTTAGGGTTAGGGTTAGGGTTAGGGTTAGGGTTAGGGTTAGGGTTAGGGTTAGGGTTAGGGTTAGGGTTAGGGTTAGGGTTAGGGTTAGGGTTAGGGTTAGGGTTAGGGTTAGGGTTAGGGTTAGGGTTAGGGTTAGGGTTAGGGTTAGGGTTAGGGTTAGGGTTAGGGTTAGGGTTAGGGTTAGGGTTAGGGTTAGGGTTAGGGTTAGGGTTAGGGTTAGGGTTAGGGTTAGGGTTAGGGTTAGGGTTAGGGTTAGGGTTAGGGTTAGGGTTAGGGTTAGGGTTAGGGTTAGGGTTAGGGTTAGGGTTAGGGTTAGGGTTAGGGTTAGGGTTAGGGTTAGGGTTAGGGTTAGGGTTAGGGTTAGGGTTAGGGTTAGGGTTAGGGTTAGGGTTAGGGTTAGGGTTAGGGTTAGGGTTAGGGTTAGGGTTAGGGTTAGGGTTAGGGTTAGGGTTAGGGTTAGGGTTAGGGTTAGGGTTAGGGTTAGGGTTAGGGTTAGGGTTAGGGTTAGGGTTAGGGTTAGGGTTAGGGTTAGGGTTAGGGTTAGGGTTAGGGTTAGGGTTAGGGTTAGGGTTAGGGTTAGGGTTAGGGTTAGGGTTAGGGTTAGGGTTAGGGTTAGGGTTAGGGTTAGGGTTAGGGTTAGGGTTAGGGTTAGGGTTAGGGTTAGGGTTAGGGTTAGGGTTAGGGTTAGGGTTAGGGTTAGGGTTAGGGTTAGGGTTAGGGTTAGGGTTAGGGTTAGGGTTAGGGTTAGGGTTAGGGTTAGGGTTAGGGTTAGGGTTAGGGTTAGGGTTAGGGTTAGGGTTAGGGTTAGGGTTAGGGTTAGGGTTAGGGTTAGGGTTAGGGTTAGGGTTAGGGTTAGGGTTAGGGTTAGGGTTAGGGTTAGGGTTAGGGTTAGGGTTAGGGTTAGGGTTAGGGTTAGGGTTAGGGTTAGGGTTAGGGTTAGGGTTAGGGTTAGGGTTAGGGTTAGGGTTAGGGTTAGGGTTAGGGTTAGGGTTAGGGTTAGGGTTAGGGTTAGGGTTAGGGTTAGGGTTAGGGTTAGGGTTAGGGTTAGGGTTAGGGTTAGGGTTAGGGTTAGGGTTAGGGTTAGGGTTAGGGTTAGGGTTAGGGTTAGGGTTAGGGTTAGGGTTAGGGTTAGGGTTAGGGTTAGGGTTAGGGTTAGGGTTAGGGTTAGGGTTAGGGTTAGGGTTAGGGTTAGGGTTAGGGTTAGGGTTAGGGTTAGGGTTAGGGTTAGGGTTAGGGTTAGGGTTAGGGTTAGGGTTAGGGTTAGGGTTAGGGTTAGGGTTAGGGTTAGGGTTAGGGTTAGGGTTAGGGTTAGGGTTAGGGTTAGGGTTAGGGTTAGGGTTAGGGTTAGGGTTAGGGTTAGGGTTAGGGTTAGGGTTAGGGTTAGGGTTAGGGTTAGGGTTAGGGTTAGGGTTAGGGTTAGGGTTAGGGTTAGGGTTAGGGTTAGGGTTAGGGTTAGGGTTAGGGTTAGGGTTAGGGTTAGGGTTAGGGTTAGGGTTAGGGTTAGGGTTAGGGTTAGGGTTAGGGTTAGGGTTAGGGTTAGGGTTAGGGTTAGGGTTAGGGTTAGGGTTAGGGTTAGGGTTAGGGTTAGGGTTAGGGTTAGGGTTAGGGTTAGGGTTAGGGTTAGGGTTAGGGTTAGGGTTAGGGTTAGGGTTAGGGTTAGGGTTAGGGTTAGGGTTAGGGTTAGGGTTAGGGTTAGGGTTAGGGTTAGGGTTAGGGTTAGGGTTAGGGTTAGGGTTAGGGTTAGGGTTAGGGTTAGGGTTAGGGTTAGGGTTAGGGTTAGGGTTAGGGTTAGGGTTAGGGTTAGGGTTAGGGTTAGGGTTAGGGTTAGGGTTAGGGTTAGGGTTAGGGTTAGGGTTAGGGTTAGGGTTAGGGTTAGGGTTAGGGTTAGGGTTAGGGTTAGGGTTAGGGTTAGGGTTAGGGTTAGGGTTAGGGTTAGGGTTAGGGTTAGGGTTAGGGTTAGGGTTAGGGTTAGGGTTAGGGTTAGGGTTAGGGTTAGGGTTAGGGTTAGGGTTAGGGTTAGGGTTAGGGTTAGGGTTAGGGTTAGGGTTAGGGTTAGGGTTAGGGTTAGGGTTAGGGTTAGGGTTAGGGTTAGGGTTAGGGTTAGGGTTAGGGTTAGGGTTAGGGTTAGGGTTAGGGTTAGGGTTAGGGTTAGGGTTAGGGTTAGGGTTAGGGTTAGGGTTAGGGTTAGGGTTAGGGTTAGGGTTAGGGTTAGGGTTAGGGTTAGGGTTAGGGTTAGGGTTAGGGTTAGGGTTAGGGTTAGGGTTAGGGTTAGGGTTAGGGTTAGGGTTAGGGTTAGGGTTAGGGTTAGGGTTAGGGTTAGGGTTAGGGTTAGGGTTAGGGTTAGGGTTAGGGTTAGGGTTAGGGTTAGGGTTAGGGTTAGGGTTAGGGTTAGGGTTAGGGTTAGGGTTAGGGTTAGGGTTAGGGTTAGGGTTAGGGTTAGGGCTTAGGGTTAGGGTTAGGGTTAGGGTTAGGGTTAGGGTTAGGGTTAGGGTTAGGGTTAGGGTTAGGGTTAGGGTTAGGGTTAGGGTTAGGGTTAGGGTTAGGGTTAGGGTTAGGGTTAGGGTTAGGGTTAGGGTTAGGGTTAGGGTTAGGGTTAGGGTTAGGGTTAGGGTTAGGGTTAGGGTTAGGGTTAGGGTTAGGGTTAGGGTTAGGGTTAGGGTTAGGGTTAGGGTTAGGGTTAGGGTTAGGGTTAGGGTTAGGGTTAGGGTTAGGGTTAGGGTTAGGGTTAGGGTTAGGGTTAGGGTTAGGGTTAGGGTTAGGGTTAGGGTTAGGGTTAGGGTTAGGGTTAGGGTTAGGGTTAGGGTTAGGGTTAGGGTTAGGGTTAGGGTTAGGGTTAGGGTTAGGGTTAGGGTTAGGGTTAGGGTTAGGGTTAGGGTTAGGGTTAGGGTTAGGGTTAGGGTTAGGGTTAGGGTTAGGGTTAGGGTTAGGGTTAGGGTTAGGGTTAGGGT
>NC_082712.1:0-7500 GCF_030144855.1 Hypanus sabinus
AACCCTAACCCTAACCCTAACCCTAACCCTAACCCTAACCCTAACCCTAACCCTAACCCTAACCCTAACCCTAACCCTAACCCTAACCCTAACCCTAACCCTAACCCTAACCCTAACCCTAACCCTAACCCTAACCCTAACCCTAACCCTAACCCTAACCCTAACCCTAACCCTAACCCTAACCCTAACCCTAACCCTAACCCTAACCCTAACCCTAACCCTAACCCTAACCCTAACCCTAACCCTAACCCTAACCCTAACCCTAACCCTAACCCTAACCCTAACCCTAACCCTAACCCTAACCCTAACCCTAACCCTAACCCTAACCCTAACCCTAACCCTAACCCTAACCCTAACCCTAACCCTAACCCTAACCCTAACCCTAACCCTAACCCTAACCCTAACCCTAACCCTAACCCTAACCCTAACCCTAACCCTAACCCTAACCCTAACCCTAACCCTAACCCTAACCCTAACCCTAACCCTAACCCTAACCCTAACCCTAACCCTAACCCTAACCCTAACCCTAACCCTAACCCTAACCCTAACCCTAACCCTAACCCTAACCCTAACCCTAACCCTAACCCTAACCCTAATGTGCGGGACCCTAACCCTAACCCTAACCCTAACCCTAACCCTAACCCTAACCCTAACCCTAACCCTAACCCTAACCCTAACCCTAACCCTAACCCTAACCCTAACCCTAACCCTAACCCTAACCCTAACCCTAACCCTAACCCTAACCCTAACCCTAACCCTAACCCTAACCCTAACCCTAACCCTAACCCTAACCCTAACCCTAACCCTAACCCTAACCCTAACCCTAACCCTAACCCTAACCCTAACCCTAACCCTAACCCTAACCCTAACCCTAACCCTAACCCTAACCCTAACCCTAACCCTAACCCTAACCCTAACCCTAACCCTAACCCTAACCCTAACCCTAACCCTAACCCTAACCCTAACCCTAACCCTAACCCTAACCCTAACCCTAACCCTAACCCTAACCCTAACCCTAACCCTAACCCTAACCCTAACCCTAACCCTAACCCTAACCCTAACCCTAACCCTAACCCTAACCCTAACCCTAACCCTAACCCTAACCCTAACCCTAACCCTAACCCTAACCCTAACCCTAACCCTAACCCTAACCCTAACCCTAACCCTAACCCTAACCCTAACCCTAACCCTAACCCTAACCCTAACCCTAACCCTAACCCTAACCCTAACCCTAACCCTAACCCTAACCCTAACCCTAACCCTAACCCTAACCCTAACCCTAACCCTAACCCTAACCCTAACCCTAACCCTAACCCTAACCCTAACCCTAACCCTAACCCTAACCCTAACCCTAACCCTAACCCTAACCCTAACCCTAACCCTAACCCTAACCCTAACCCTAACCCTAACCCTAACCCTAACCCTAACCCTAACCCTAACCCTAACCCTAACCCTAACCCTAACCCTAACCCTAACCCTAACCCTAACCCTAACCCTAACCCTAACCCTAACCCTAACCCTAACCCTAACCCTAACCCTAACCCTAACCCTAACCCTAACCCTAACCCTAACCCTAACCCTAACCCTAACCCTAACCCTAACCCTAACCCTAACCCTAACCCTAACCCTAACCCTAACCCTAACCCTAACCCTAACCCTAACCCTAACCCTAACCCTAACCCTAACCCTAACCCTAACCCTAACCCTAACCCTAACCCTAACCCTAACCCTAACCCTAACCCTAACCCTAACCCTAACCCTAACCCTAACCCTAACCCTAACCCTAACCCTAACCCTAACCCTAACCCTAACCCTAACCCTAACCCTAACCCTAACCCTAACCCTAACCCTAACCCTAACCCTAACCCTAACCCTAACCCTAACCCTAACCCTAACCCTAACCCTAACCCTAACCCTAACCCTAACCCTAACCCTAACCCTAACCCTAACCCTAACCCTAACCCTAACCCTAACCCTAACCCTAACCCTAACCCTAACCCTAACCCTAACCCTAACCCTAACCCTAACCCTAACCCTAACCCTAACCCTAACCCTAACCCTAACCCTAACCCTAACCCTAACCCTAACCCTAACCCTAACCCTAACCCTAACCCTAACCCTAACCCTAACCCTAACCCTAACCCTAACCCTAACCCTAACCCTAACCCTAACCCTAACCCTAACCCTAACCCTAACCCTAACCCTAACCCTAACCCTAACCCTAACCCTAACCCTAACCCTAACCCTAACCCTAACCCTAACCCTAACCCTAACCCTAACCCTAACCCTAACCCTAACCCTAACCCTAACCCTAACCCTAACCCTAACCCTAACCCTAACCCTAACCCTAACCCTAACCCTAACCCTAACCCTAACCCTAACCCTAACCCTAACCCTAACCCTAACCCTAACCCTAACCCTAACCCTAACCCTAACCCTAACCCTAACCCTAACCCTAACCCTAACCCTAACCCTAACCCTAACCCTAACCCTAACCCTAACCCTAACCCTAACCCTAACCCTAACCCTAACCCTAACCCTAACCCTAACCCTAACCCTAACCCTAACCCTAACCCTAACCCTAACCCTAACCCTAACCCTAACCCTAACCCTAACCCTAACCCTAACCCTAACCCTAACCCTAACCCTAACCCTAACCCTAACCCTAACCCTAACCCTAACCCTAACCCTAACCCTAACCCTAACCCTAACCCTAACCCTAACCCTAACCCTAACCCTAACCCTAACCCTAACCCTAACCCTAACCCTAACCCTAACCCTAACCCTAACCCTAACCCTAACCCTAACCCTAACCCTAACCCTAACCCTAACCCTAACCCTAACCCTAACCCTAACCCTAACCCTAACCCTAACCCTAACCCTAACCCTAACCCTAACCCTAACCCTAACCCTAACCCTAACCCTAACCCTAACCCTAACCCTAACCCTAACCCTAACCCTAACCCTAACCCTAACCCTAACCCTAACCCTAACCCTAACCCTAACCCTAACCCTAACCCTAACCCTAACCCTAACCCTAACCCTAACCCTAACCCTAACCCTAACCCTAACCCTAACCCTAACCCTAACCCTAACCCTAACCCTAACCCTAACCCTAACCCTAACCCTAACCCTAACCCTAACCCTAACCCTAACCCTAACCCTAACCCTAACCCTAACCCTAACCCTAACCCTAACCCTAACCCTAACCCTAACCCTAACCCTAACCCTAACCCTAACCCTAACCCTAACCCTAACCCTAACCCTAACCCTAACCCTAACCCTAACCCTAACCCTAACCCTAACCCTAACCCTAACCCTAACCCTAACCCTAACCCTAACCCTAACCCTAACCCTAACCCTAACCCTAACCCTAACCCTAACCCTAACCCTAACCCTAACCCTAACCCTAACCCTAACCCTAACCCTAACCCTAACCCTAACCCTAACCCTAACCCTAACCCTAACCCTAACCCTAACCCTAACCCTAACCCTAACCCTAACCCTAACCCTAACCCTAACCCTAACCCTAACCCTAACCCTAACCCTAACCCTAACCCTAACCCTAACCCTAACCCTAACCCTAACCCTAACCCTAACCCTAACCCTAACCCTAACCCTAACCCTAACCCTAACCCTAACCCTAACCCTAACCCTAACCCTAACCCTAACCCTAACCCTAACCCTAACCCTAACCCTAACCCTAACCCTAACCCTAACCCTAACCCTAACCCTAACCCTAACCCTAACCCTAACCCTAACCCTAACCCTAACCCTAACCCTAACCCTAACCCTAACCCTAACCCTAACCCTAACCCTAACCCTAACCCTAACCCTAACCCTAACCCTAACCCTAACCCTAACCCTAACCCTAACCCTAACCCTAACCCTAACCCTAACCCTAACCCTAACCCTAACCCTAACCCTAACCCTAACCCTAACCCTAACCCTAACCCTAACCCTAACCCTAACCCTAACCCTAACCCTAACCCTAACCCTAACCCTAACCCTAACCCTAACCCTAACCCTAACCCTAACCCTAACCCTAACCCTAACCCTAACCCTAACCCTAACCCTAACCCTAACCCTAACCCTAACCCTAACCCTAACCCTAACCCTAACCCTAACCCTAACCCTAACCCTAACCCTAACCCTAACCCTAACCCTAACCCTAACCCTAACCCTAACCCTAACCCTAACCCTAACCCTAACCCTAACCCTAACCCTAACCCTAACCCTAACCCTAACCCTAACCCTAACCCTAACCCTAACCCTAACCCTAACCCTAACCCTAACCCTAACCCTAACCCTAACCCTAACCCTAACCCTAACCCTAACCCTAACCCTAACCCTAACCCTAACCCTAACCCTAACCCTAACCCTAACCCTAACCCTAACCCTAACCCTAACCCTAACCCTAACCCTAACCCTAACCCTAACCCTAACCCTAACCCTAACCCTAACCCTAACCCTAACCCTAACCCTAACCCTAACCCTAACCCTAACCCTAACCCTAACCCTAACCCTAACCCTAACCCTAACCCTAACCCTAACCCTAACCCTAACCCTAACCCTAACCCTAACCCTAACCCTAACCCTAACCCTAACCCTAACCCTAACCCTAACCCTAACCCTAACCCTAACCCTAACCCTAACCCTAACCCTAACCCTAACCCTAACCCTAACCCTAACCCTAACCCTAACCCTAACCCTAACCCTAACCCTAACCCTAACCCTAACCCTAACCCTAACCCTAACCCTAACCCTAACCCTAACCCTAACCCTAACCCTAACCCTAACCCTAACCCTAACCCTAACCCTAACCCTAACCCTAACCCTAACCCTAACCCTAACCCTAACCCTAACCCTAACCCTAACCCTAACCCTAACCCTAACCCTAACCCTAACCCTAACCCTAACCCTAACCCTAACCCTAACCCTAACCCTAACCCTAACCCTAACCCTAACCCTAACCCTAACCCTAACCCTAACCCTAACCCTAACCCTAACCCTAACCCTAACCCTAACCCTAACCCTAACCCTAACCCTAACCCTAACCCTAACCCTAACCCTAACCCTAACCCTAACCCTAACCCTAACCCTAACCCTAACCCTAACCCTAACCCTAACCCTAACCCTAACCCTAACCCTAACCCTAACCCTAACCCTAACCCTAACCCTAACCCTAACCCTAACCCTAACCCTAACCCTAACCCTAACCCTAACCCTAACCCTAACCCTAACCCTAACCCTAACCCTAACCCTAACCCTAACCCTAACCCTAACCCTAACCCTAACCCTAACCCTAACCCTAACCCTAACCCTAACCCTAACCCTAACCCTAACCCTAACCCTAACCCTAACCCTAACCCTAACCCTAACCCTAACCCTAACCCTAACCCTAACCCTAACCCTAACCCTAACCCTAACCCTAACCCTAACCCTAACCCTAACCCTAACCCTAACCCTAACCCTAACCCTAACCCTAACCCTAACCCTAACCCTAACCCTAACCCTAACCCTAACCCTAACCCTAACCCTAACCCTAACCCTAACCCTAACCCTAACCCTAACCCTAACCCTAACCCTAACCCTAACCCTAACCCTAACCCTAACCCTAACCCTAACCCTAACCCTAACCCTAACCCTAACCCTAACCCTAACCCTAACCCTAACCCTAACCCTAACCCTAACCCTAACCCTAACCCTAACCCTAACCCTAACCCTAACCCTAACCCTAACCCTAACCCTAACCCTAACCCTAACCCTAACCCTAACCCTAACCCTAACCCTAACCCTAACCCTAACCCTAACCCTAACCCTAACCCTAACCCTAACCCTAACCCTAACCCTAACCCTAACCCTAACCCTAACCCTAACCCTAACCCTAACCCTAACCCTAACCCTAACCCTAACCCTAACCCTAACCCTAACCCTAACCCTAACCCTAACCCTAACCCTAACCCTAACCCTAACCCTAACCCTAACCCTAACCCTAACCCTAACCCTAACCCTAACCCTAACCCTAACCCTAACCCTAACCCTAACCCTAACCCTAACCCTAACCCTAACCCTAACCCTAACCCTAACCCTAACCCTAACCCTAACCCTAACCCTAACCCTAACCCTAACCCTAACCCTAACCCTAACCCTAACCCTAACCCTAACCCTAACCCTAACCCTAACCCTAACCCTAACCCTAACCCTAACCCTAACCCTAACCCTAACCCTAACCCTAACCCTAACCCTAACCCTAACCCTAACCCTAACCCTAACCCTAACCCTAACCCTAACCCTAACCCTAACCCTAACCCTAACCCTAACCCTAACCCTAACCCTAACCCTAACCCTAACCCTAACCCTAACCCTAACCCTAACCCTAACCCTAACCCTAACCCTAACCCTAACCCTAACCCTAACCCTAACCCTAACCCTAACCCTAACCCTAACCCTAACCCTAACCCTAACCCTAACCCTAACCCTAACCCTAACCCTAACCCTAACCCTAACCCTAACCCTAACCCTAACCCTAACCCTAACCCTAACCCTAACCCTAACCCTAACCCTAACCCTAACCCTAACCCTAACCCTAACCCTAACCCTAACCCTAACCCTAACCCTAACCCTAACCCTAACCCTAACCCTAACCCTAACCCTAACCCTAACCCTAACCCTAACCCTAACCCTAACCCTAACCCTAACCCTAACCCTAACCCTAACCCTAACCCTAACCCTAACCCTAACCCTAACCCTAACCCTAACCCTAACCCTAACCCTAACCCTAACCCTAACCCTAACCCTAACCCTAACCCTAACCCTAACCCTAACCCTAACCCTAACCCTAACCCTAACCCTAACCCTAACCCTAACCCTAACCCTAACCCTAACCCTAACCCTAACCCTAACCCTAACCCTAACCCTAACCCTAACCCTAACCCTAACCCTAACCCTAACCCTAACCCTAACCCTAACCCTAACCCTAACCCTAACCCTAACCCTAACCCTAACCCTAACCCTAACCCTAACCCTAACCCTAACCCTAACCCTAACCCTAACCCTAACCCTAACCCTAACCCTAACCCTAACCCTAACCCTAACCCTAACCCTAACCCTAACCCTAACCCTAACCCTAACCCTAACCCTAACCCTAACCCTAACCCTAACCCTAACCCTAACCCTAACCCTAACCCTAACCCTAACCCTAACCCTAACCCTAACCCTAACCCTAACCCTAACCCTAACCCTAACCCTAACCCTAACCCTAACCCTAACCCTAACCCTAACCCTAACCCTAACCCTAACCCTAACCCTAACCCTAACCCTAACCCTAACCCTAACCCTAACCCTAACCCTAACCCTAACCCTAACCCTAACCCTAACCCTAACCCTAACCCTAACCCTAACCCTAACCCTAACCCTAACCCTAACCCTAACCCTAACCCTAACCCTAACCCTAACCCTAACCCTAACCCTAACCCTAACCCTAACCCTAACCCTAAC